>NC_088424.1:18267170-18347170 GCF_034236695.1 Oncorhynchus nerka | reverse complement strand
ACTACCCTCTGTTCACACTGGGCCTATACACCAAAACATTGCTGTCAACTTAGTTGTAATTAACTAAAACAATTAGGATCCATGTTGGATCTAGTAATAAAGGTGGAGTGAGAACCCATTACAGTGGGCTTGGGCAGAGAGCTTAACATTACTCTCCATTCAATCACTAAACACACAACGCACATTTTCAGACACCAACTCAGAGGAGATGGAGCACTGGCTCCCAGTCTGTGGTACATAACACATGTACGGCTGTAGCTACCATACCTGGGATTGTTCTTGCCTCTGGCTTTGGTCCAAATAACACCTGATTCCCTACATAGTGCACTACCTTTGACCAGGGCCCATACAGCTCTTGCAGGGCCCATACAGCTCTGGTCAAAATAAGTTAACTATATAGGGAATAGGGTGCCATCTGGGACGCAGCCCTTAACTGCTGTTTGAGACTGAACTGGCCAATATTTTACAGTAGTACCGCCATTAAGTATAACCTGCATTCAACCACAAATAAATACATTCTGTACAAATGGCGCTAAGAAAATTCAGTGCAATTGTGTGACCGACATAATGGTGGGAAGCTGTGCGCTAGCTTAAACGCTCAAAATCAATATCTTACAATGTAGAATGACAAATCAATCAATATTGAGAATCGTCACAGCACTGCACGCTGCTGTATGCACTGCAGCTGCACAAACGGCAGACAATGACAACACACTGTATAATACAGTAAGCTAACTCTCATACTAACATGTTATCAAAAGCTGGAACAGTAGGAGGCTTTTTCACATTATACAGTAGGGGGTGTGTCCTAAAAAAAGGCACCCGATTCCATACATAGGGTTCCGGTCAAAAGTAGGAGATAGGGCTCAGTTTGAGATGCAGCCTAGAGCTCTCGCCCTCTCTCTGCCACAGGCGCTCACACCAATTCAGACCAGTTCCCTTGGAGTCTTGCATCACATTGCGCATTATTACATAATCCAGTCAGTGAATCACAAACAGCAGGCTTCTTCTTTGTCTTCTTCATCATGAAGAGCATCTCATCTGACTGACTCACTGCCGCTGTGTGTGTCTGATCTGCTGCCGTCTGCCCTTCCAGGCAGCAGTCCGTATTTCTACGCAGACAGGCACAAAAAAGTAGGTAGGCACACACACACACACACAAACAGGCATCCTGCCCTTTCAGCACATCTCTCCCCCAGACGCCTTCCAAGCACAGACACACATCTCACTGAGTCATCAGGAACCCACAACGCATCTCTTAGCTAACTAAAATACACACACACACTCACAGAAAATACAGTAAAGGACAGTGCTATGAAGAACGTGGGTCATTGTATCATATAGGAATGTGTGTGCTTACAATGAAGGGCAAGTCACTCAGTAGCAGAAAATAAAACCTTACCCTGCTCTTTTATTTGACGAATCTGCTTCACAGTTTCTTTCAAGATTGCACATTTGTCCGGCTTGACATTGAAGTTGTCAATGTCGTTGATGTTTGCAAAGATCAACTCAGCCAGTTCTTCAATGTATTTGTTTTCATGCTCCCGGTTCGGTTTTTCCGTGCTCCGCTTGGGGCTGTGGAGACAGAGGTACAGGTAAGATGACGAGGCAGGGAGGGCACACGGATTAGGAAAAACGCTTTCACAGCAATACATGTGGCGTCTTTCGATCAAAGCTTCAGCAAGCTACATAGATAGCCAATACACGTCCTTAAGATTAGCCGACGGCCCACCCCCCAACAAAAACGTCACTGTATTCTGCAATTGCTTGACCAGTGTATGAATGGACAGGCTCTGGCCAAAAGTAGTGCACTATATAGGGTGCTATTTGAAACACAGCCCATATGACCAGCGTATGACCTGACTGCTGAATGACCTTCTAGAGCAGTTCATCTGAGAGTGATCTGTAACAGGGTTTCCTTTAGGAAAATGTGGCGCTGGACATTTGACCGGCAGCATTTGAATAAACCGGACATTTCAGAGATTTACCAGACCTATAGGCATTGGTTGCATAACCTGATTAAGGCGTCCACTCACGGTTCTCAGAAATCACATTTAGTTCAGGATAATTCATCTTAACTGAACATGCAACTCGGGTGCAAGACGAGCGTCATGCTTACAGAATTCCGATGAGCAATTTGAAGATAGTAGAATATAGGTGGCACATCCATAAGGCTTGGGGAAGCTAAGCTTTCCCTAAAGTAAATAGAATAAAAATTGCCAAAATGATATAGCGTAATTAGCTTACCCCGGTCTTTAAATTAATAAATAAAATCATGCAAAATAGGTTACTGCACCAGAAAGCATGATGATTTGTCCACAGAGGATCATTAGCTTCTTGTTTTTAAAACTCAGTCTACAGTCGGAAGGGCTAGCAATTTGGGCAGAGTGTGAGGCAAATACCAAATAGATGATTGTTGAGTTGCGACTTTCAATGAAAAGCAGAGAGAACCAGCAAGGTATATGGCAATATAAAAAAGTAGGGATACAAATAGTTAGTAATGTAATGAAAATAATCATCTGTCTAGTTACCAAAATTCTTAATTGAGTGAAAAGTAACCATCTATTTGGGTCAGTGGAGAACATTGGCCATACATTGGGCCAGTGGAGAACATTGGCCATACATTGGGCCAGTGGAGAACATTGGCCATACATTGGGCCAGTGGAGAACATTGGCCATACATTGGGCCAGTGGAGAACATTGGCCATACATTGGGCCAGTGCCACGTTTTTAGAAAATAATTTCCTCCTCCAGGTTAGATGGACTTCGTACTGTATTTGAGTCTCCACTTTTCGGAGGCTGATTATATGGATCAGACGATGTTATTTTTATTTATTTGTCAGTGTCAGCAGAGTAGGCTACCCTGTCATTTTTGGGCTGCAGTTGTATAAAGCTTAGTAGATTTTTATAAATACATTTCATGCAAAGGACATTTTCCTGTGCAAAGAAAATGTAGGCTCTCTAAGCCACTGCACTAAACAGTGCATACATTGATTGAGTTCCATTAACAGCCTACATTATGACTGTCCAATCTAACCATCACATTAGGTGCAAATGTGAGGATGCATGGAATGCTTTATTATAAAGGTCTATTTTTATTGTGAAAATTCTTCCCCAAACTTGAAACCACCGCGCCGTGCTGCCTATGTTAGAACTACCCACATTTACTTATCCTCAGCCAATAAGACGAGTAACGAACAGCAAAATCACTAGCCTATGTCAATCTTCTATCCCCCATAGTAGAAAAGTTCACTTATTCTATTGGTCATCTTGTAGATTCCAAATTCCCACAAGCAGTAGGGCAGATCAGAACGTGTAGCATAAAATGGTGATAAACTATTATGTCTCTACATTATAAACACAGCAATGTGCACAAGGTAGTAGGCTACACGCGAATGTTAGTTCCATAATGCAATTGGTGGGAAAACACCATCATCAGCAGGTTCATGTGACAGATGAAAATATGAGTATGCGTGCGTGCGTGCGTGCGTACGTTGAGGCGCGTGCGTTGAGACGCGTGCGTGCGTGCGTACGTTGAGGCGCGTGCGTTGAGACGCGTGCGTGCGTACGTTGAGGCGCGTGCGTTGAGACGCGTATGTTGAGACGCGTGCATGCGCGCGTATGTTGAAAAGTGCACTTTATTTTGAACAGGGCCCTTAAAAGACTATAGATGGAAAAGGGTGCAATTTGGGCCACATACTTATATTGTGTATATTTAACAGCTGATCTTACCTGGGCCCCAGGAGGTCTGTGCCACATTCTTTTCGCTTCAGGGACTCTCCCCTGGCAGCAGGGTCGGGGGTGTTCTCCCCCGCACTACTCATCTTCAGCAAATATCACCAACTACAGGGAGAGAAAGAAGACGCCATTAAAGCTCAAGGCTGACGAAGATCTTCAGATCGAAACACAACAAACCGCTGGAGTATTCAACAGTGTATCTACCTTTATTTCAGGAGTACATTTTCCACCCTAGCACCTGCAAGTAATTGGATGGTCTTACATTATGTATGAAACAATACGCGGTTTAGGACAATGAGAAATTGTAGGGAAAGTCTTTGCCAACGAGAGCGACTGAGATGGGTGCTAATCTTGACTCCGTCTCTCACCTAGAGTGGCTTGCGAAAATATTCACCCCCCCTTGGCATTTTTCCTATGTTGTTGCCTTACAACCTGGAATTAAAATTGATTTTTGTGGGGGTTTGTGTCATTTGATTTACACCACATGCCTACCACTTATTTTCTCAACATGCCTACCAAATATTTTCTAGTGAAACAAACAAGAAATAAGACACAAAAAAACAGAAAACTTGAGCGTGCATAACTATTCACCCCCCAAAGTCAATACTCCAGTTTCAACTGTTCTGTCTTACTATTATTCGACCATGCTGGTCATTTATGAACATTTGAACATCTTGGCCACGTTCTGTTATAATCTCCACCCGACACAGCCAGAAGAGGACTGGCCACCCCACATATGCTCTCTCTAATTCTCTCTTTCTTTCTTTCTCTCTCTCGGAGGACCTGAGCCCTAGGACCATGCCCCAGGACTACCTGACATGACTCCTTGCTGTCCCCAGTCCACCTGACTGTGCTGCTGCTCCAGTTTCAACTGTTCTGCCTTATTATTATTCGACCATGCTGGTCATTTATGAACATTTGAACATCTTGGCCATGTTCTGTTATAATCTCTACCCGGCACAGCCAGAAGAGGACTGGCCACCCCACATAGCCTGGTTCCTCTCTAGGTTTCTTCCTAGGTTTTGGCCTTTCTAGGGAGTTTTTCCTAGCCACCGTGCTTCTACACCTGCATTGCTTGCTGTTTGGGGTTTTAGGCTGGGTTTCTGTACAGCACTTTGAGATATCAGCTGATGTACGAAGGGCTATATAAATACATTTGATTTGATTTGAATACTTTGTAGGGACACCTTTTGCCGCAATTACAGCTGCAAGTCTCTTGTGGCATGTCTCTATAAGCTTGGCACATCTAGCACCTAGGATTTTTTACCATTCTTCAAGGCAAAACTGCTCAAGCTCCTTCAAGTTGAATGGGTTCCCTGGGGTACAGCAATCTTTACGTCATACCACAGATTCTCAATTTGAATAAGGTCTGGTCTTTGACATTTAAATGTTTCCCCTTAAACCACTCGAGTGTGGCATCAGAAGTATGCTTAGGGTCATTGTCCTGCTGGAAGGTGAACCTCTGTCCCAGTCTCAAATCTCTGGAAGACACATGGAAATCCTTGAGGGAATCCTGTTTATTTAGCACCATCCATCAATTCTGACCAGTTTCCCAGTCCCTGCCGATGAAAAGCATCCCCATAGAATTATGCTGCCACCACCATGCTTCACTGTGGAGATTGTGTTCTCGGGGTTATGAGAGGTGTTGGGTTAGCGCCAGACATAGCTTTTTCCTTGATGGAAAAAATATACATTTTAGTTTCATCTGACCAGAGTAACTTCTTCCATATGTTTGGGGAGCCTCTCACATCCCTTTACGCGAACACCAAACGTGTTTGCTTATTTTTTTCTTTAAGCAATGGCTTTTTTCTGGCCACTCATCTGTAAAGCCCAGCTCTGTGGAGTGTACAACTTAAAGTGGTCCTATGGACAGATACGCCAATCTCCACTGTGGAGCTTTGCAGCTCCTTCAGAGTTATCTTTGGTCTCTTTGTTGCCTCTGATTAATGCCCTCCTTGCCTGGTTTGTGAGTTTTGGTGGGCAGCCCTCTCTTGGCAGGTTTGTTGTGGTGCCATATTCTTTCAATTTTTTTTAATGGTGCGCACTGGGATGTTCAAAATTTCAGATATTTTTTTATAATCCATATCTGTACTTCTCCACAACTTTGTCCCTGACCTATTTGGAGCACTCCTTGGTCATCATGTTGTCGCTTGCTTGGCGATGCCACTTGCTTAATGGTGTTGCAGACTCTGGGGCTTTTAAGAACAGAAAGATATACACACACACAGAGATCATGTGACACTTTATTTAAGTCCACCTGTGTGGATTCTAACTAATTATGTGCACCAGATCTTATTTAGGGGCTTCATAGCAAAGGGGGTGGTGAATACATATGCAAGTACCACTTCTGTTTTTTATTTTTTTTAGAAACAAGTACATTTTGTTATTTCACTTCACCATTTTACTATTTTGTGTATGTCCATTACATGAAATCCAAATAAAATCTATTTAAAATTACAGGTTGTAATGTTACAAAATAGGAAGAAAGAAACACCAACGGGGATGAATACTTTTGCAAGGCACTGTATCTAGTACATGTCCTTCCAGCCAGCCACGTAACCTCATAAGGCCATTTGTATGGCTGTGTAACTGCATGGGCTTCTGTCTCCCATCAAATCCAGGCTGAGGGAGGAAGACCGAGAGTGTTTGGCTGCCTTGTGTTTCTGCTCTGTTTGCAGTTAGAGGCGAGAGTACCCCCCCACTAGTCTGTCCAAGACTCTTCACCAGTCAATGCTATTGGTTTGTCAATTACAGAAGTAACAGGGCCTCTTAAAGGGTGTATACACAGGCCAGACCGAACGACACTGGAAATGGCACCCTATTCCCTTCATAGTGCACTGCTTTTGACCCGTGCCCATAGGACTGGTTATGGCCAAAGTAGTACATTGTAAAGCGAATAGGGTTCCGTTTGGGACACAGCCCCTTTGTAGTCCAAACAGAGCTACTTCCTTACCCTGCCCGGTTTGCACGGACTGATACTAGGCTGACATTCAGCTCCTGCATTGACTGATGCTTCAATAGTAAGATCTGTCAACAACAAGGGGCGGTGAACTCAAACACAGAGAGGATGATCACAACTGACCTGCATGGACAGACTGCTGGCCTCATTCAAACATCACACCACTTTTCCCCAAATGACTGCGGTAAGCAATAAGAATTACAGATCTCTGACTAACACAATTTCCTTATAGAGCTGTTTCATCATGACTCATGAAAATACACATCTGCAGTGATCTGCATCTAATTCCCTTATATCCTAAAAAAAACAATGCAATAAAAAATGAATGAATACACATCCAAAATAAACCGTAGTATTAGTCAAGGTCTCATTACATATACAGATAGCCTAGCGCGTCTCTAGGGCGTGTCAGCTAGCCTAGCGCGTCTCTAGGGCGCGTCAGCTAGCCTAGCGTTGAGCTGATCTAAGCTGCTGGTGGAATAGCAGACTGGTGTACTAAGAGCCCAGGCAGGCCAGCACATCACCTGACCATTACATAACACACAGCCTGGACCTGCCACTGAGCAGATAGAGCGCCAGCTGGGGCAAATCTCCCTGCTCATCTAAATGAATAATCAGCCCATAGATCCCTGCTGGAGACTACACTGGCACTATTAGATCAGGAGGAGGAGGACAGGGGGGGGAGGAATCGGCAGCAGCAGGGAGGAAGAGGAGAAGTCTCAGTCTACTTCTCTCATTTATGCATGCTTACCAAATTTATACAGGCAATTAATTGTTAGGGCTTCTCACTTGCTCAGTTAAATTAGAGAGGGGGTGGTATCAAAGCTCTCAAGAAATGAAACCGATCATAGAAGCATCTTGAGACGCTGTGATTAGAGCTATGGCGGTCATGAAATTGTGTCAGCCAGTTATTGTCATGTAACAGAACTTAACTGAATAATACAGAAAATATATTTTTCTGTTATGGAGTGAGTAGCAATATAAAGTGGCTATGATGAGGTAAAGGTGATCATTTGAAACAGGTCCTATATGCTAGATTTAAGAGTTATTTGGCAACTTTTGTGATATACAAACCTTAGAATGTGTTATAAATCAAAACATAATGGGCTGCATGATGCGACTATAGGATATTGATGATTTGAGAAAGTAGCAACAAAAAAATAAATAGCTTGTGGTCTGTTCCTTGCCTCGGGCTATTCTCTCATCAAGTAATCATACTTTCACCAATCAGACTAAACTGAGAATAATATGAAAAACTAGTTTCGATTTTGAAATGGTCCATTATCAAATGGGTAGGAACACAGGCAGGGGAAAGAAAGAGTATGCACTCGAAAAGCGAATGGAGGCGGTGCACTTTCCAGCTTGTCTGTTTTGTTGGCTACTTCGGTTTGACAGGGAAGCAGGTGATATTCCGCCCAAACTCTGTATGCCACGGGCTCTCCAACCTTGTTCCTGCAGCTACCCAGTACTCTGTATGCCACGGGCTCTCCAACCTTGTTCCTGCAGCTACCCAGTACTCTGTATGCCACGGGCTCTCCAACCTTGTTCCTGCAGCTACCCAGTACTCTGTATGCCACGGGCTCTCCAACCTTGTTCCTGCAGCTACCCAGTACTCTGTATGCCACGGGCTCTCCAACCTTGTTCCTGCAGCTACCCAGTACTCTGTATGCCACGGGCTCTCCAACCTTGTTCCTGCAGCTACCCAGTACTCTGTATGCCACGGGCTCTCCAACCTTGTTCCTGCAGCTACCCAGTACTCTGTATGCCACGGGCTCTCCAACCTTGTTCCTGCAGCTACCCAGTACTCTGTATGCCACGGGCTCTCCAACCTTGTTCCTGCAGCTACCCAGTACTCTGTATGCCACGGGCTCTCCAACCTTGTTCCTGCAGCTACCCAGTACTCTGTATGCCACGGGCTCTCCAACCTTGTTCCTGCAGCTACCCAGTACTCTGTATGCCACGGGCTCTCCAACCTTGTTCCTGCAGCTACCCAGTACTCTGTATGCCACGGGCTCTCCAACCTTGTTCCTGCAGCTACCCAGTACTCTGTATGCCACGGGCTCTCCAACCTTGTTCCTGCAGCTACCCAGTACTCTGTATGCCACGGGCTCTCCAACCTTGTTCCTGCAGCTACCCAGTACTCTGTATGCCATGGGCTCTCCAACCTTGTTCCTGCAGCTACACGGTGCTTCATTTGGAAAATCAAGTGAAATCTGGTCAGGAACATGTTTTCGCAACAGAGCATATTTCACTAAAATGTTGACAGTCCATCTGCGTGCTCGAGAAAGGGATAACGGAGAGAGAGAAGATGGAGACGCATGGTGGTGAGATTTTCTGTATAGCAAAAAAAGGTAACGTCACCCAATTAATTATAGAAACATTTTTTTTTTTTTATCCACTCTTAGTACGCTATTCAAATCAAATTCACTAATTGTAGTGGAACTGTAAGGCGCCCTGCACAATCAATGAACCAACAGCATCGCCTAGGGATATACGTTCTCTCCCAGACTCATGGATAGAAATGTTGGAGCGTAGCTTAATGTAACCGGTCCATTCAGTACGCATAATAATACAGTCCACACTCAAAGGCCAGACCAATAAAAGTACCAAAGACATCTTAAATCAGTTTGGTTTCATGTTTTTCTGCCATGCGTAATATGCAGTAGGCTATGTATTGTATAATGGCACAATCATTTTAATTCATAAGCCTTTGCTCTAATATGCATGAGTGTTTTGAATTAATCATCACCATAGAAACCTCTGCCCATTTCATTGTGTTAGGCTTTAAAAACAACATCCACCACAACCATGTTTTACACTGTTTCAACCTGCTTCTTCAAAGTGATCATCACAGTACGGTGAGTTTTAAAAATAGGCCTAGTGTTTTGATAAGTGTTTGATGCAATTATCGATTGCATTTATGTCAGAGTGGTTAGAGGGACAATACAGCCCTGAGTACCAACCATTAGGAACTGATGGTTATTAGCAAGTTGGGTACTACCAAAGTAGGTCCAGAGTGCATAAAAGGAGATAACAGTGACTCAACGATTCACGTGGAATTTTACTGCGGTCATGATTACTGGTGTGGCGGTAATACAGTCACCGCAACAGCCCTAGTTGTGATTATGTCAATTAATGTCCATGTTAAACCATGCATGCAGGGAAACATATTTCCTTGCTCCTAATAACAAGGCATTTTTACTGTAAAGCTTCAACTGATTGGGTATGTACATACCTAAAACGCTGTACTGTATGCATTAAAGAACATTGAAGACCTTTGCCACAACCCAAAGAGATGTCTGTACCACTTTCCATCAATGTTTATTTTTATTCATTATTTAACCAGGAAAAGCCTATTGAGGAAGTCTCTTTTGCAAGGAAGACCTGGCCAACAAATGTAAGCATACAATCAGCACAACACAATTCTCCTGAAGAAAGTTTTGTGCCCGAGTTTTAAACTCATTTAGGGGCACTAGTACATCAAGTTCAAGCATACAATTCCACAAGCACCATGACACGGAGTACACAGTCAGAGCAGGTGTTTGGGACAATGTAATACCAAATTTAAACATTTGGGATACAGCCCCTGTCATTAATTGTTTTGTGTTCCAATAATTGTTGCATGTTCCTCTTCAGCCACCATAGTTGAGCTGTCCTAAAATATATAGTGAGTGGACTGACTGGCAATACATTTGGGATTTCAGTCAAATTAACTAACCATGATGAAGAGACAACAGATGAGACTGAAGGTAGTGGTAATACAATAGAACAGAAGCATGGTCAAACTTGACTCATACATTTTTTTTATACTAAAGTCGCTTTTCCGCCAACTTCACCATAAAAATACATTAAAAATCGGCAATTATTTTGATTTATTTTTTTACACCTTTTCCTTATATCTGAAAGGTATTGTCAGTATCAAGTCAAAACGGGTATTTACACCTAACGACCTAGTAATCATTTCGGTAAAGTTCTCCATAAGGCTTAGTATGAAACGTAGTTGTAATGCTGGAGGCGGCACTGGCACGCACTACGCTCTTAAAAACACTTGATGGTTGCTAGGCAGTGCCGGTTAACCGTCCTCCTGCCAGTTCTAAACTTTGCGAGGCATGTCATTTCTCCCATCTCGTCACATAGCCCACCATTAAGCAGGCACTGTTCTCTTACCCACAACTGGATAGATCCATAAATAATTCATGTCGGAATAAATATCACTGAATGATGAAAATATTGGAATAAAGTAGGCTAATGCAACTGAAGGCATGTATCAAATTGTTGCTTAATGAAACTACCAAAGTCATCAAATGATTGTAATACATTTTAAGCAATAGTCTACCCGCTTGTGGTCAACTAGACGATCATTTCAGCACTGTTTTGATTGGGACAGTGCCTTCGCACTGCTTTGAGACAAGCGTGGGGACTCGTCTTGATAAAAACATTTTCAAATATTTGTTTTCGCTGAATCTCCGTTTGGATATTGGTAAGGCTACAATTAGGCTGTGGAAATGTTAGCTAAGTTGAGTGCTGCTCGTGAACATCTTGTCTAGTTGGCTCATTTATTAGAACATTTGTGACCCGTTCCAGGAAACTAGGTATATGTCGCGCTTCATTACTTCACAGGAGAGCCATTTGAACATAAAAATGTTTTTGGGCAGAAATGCCTTCTGGAACATGTGAACTTTCATGCGGCTTAATAACAAATGTGTATGCCATCTGTAAATACAAATAAAATTGTTAAAATTACAAACTTAGTTTAGCCACAGAAAAAGCCAGCAACCTTCCCGCTAGCAATGATTGGCTGAGATAATGAATGGGCTGGACATGCCGAGAGATTCATTCGGATTGGTCTGCCATGTGGCACGCTTCGGTCTATTTGAGTTGGTCAGCTTGTGTAGGTAATCTTTTCTAACACAGCTTTTTTTTTTGATATCACGCAGAAGAGCTGCATAATAGTCTACCCGCTTGATATCAATATCAGTTCTGTTATACACACAGACAATATTTTTACAGTTTGGAAACTTTAGAGCGTTTTCTATCCTAAGCTGTCAATTATATGCATGTTCTAGCATCTTGTCCTGACAAAATAGCCTGTTTACTTTGGGAACGTTATTTTTCCAAAAATGAAAATAGTGCCCCCTAGTTTCAAGAGGTTAACTTCTTCGATATAGGGGGCACTCTTAATTTTGGGATAAAAAAATATTATGTGACGAAAAGATGCTCGACTATGCATATAATTGACAGCTTTGGAAAGAAAACACTCCAAAACTGCAAAGATATTATCTGTGAGTGCCACAGAACTGATGCTACAGGCGAAACCAAGATGAAATTTCAAACAGGAAATGCCCCTGATTTTGAAGGCGCTCTGTTCCAATGTCTTCTTAAATGGCTGTGAATGCGCCAGGAATGAGCCTACACTTTCTGTCGTTTCCCCAAGGTGTCTGCAGCATTGTGACGTATTTGTAGGCATATCATTGGAAGATTGACCATAAGAGACTACATTTACCAGGTGCCCGCTTGGTGTCCTCTGTCGAAATTATTGCGTAATCTCCAGCTGCGTGTATTTTTCCATTTGCTTCAGAGGAGAAACCCAACTGCCAAGAATGATTTATCATCGAATAGATATGTGAAAAACACCTTGAGGATTGATTCTAAACAACGTTTGCCATGTTTCTGTCGATATTATGGAGTTAATTTGGAAAAAAGTTTGGCGTTGTAATGACTGAATTTTCCGGGGGGTTTTCTTAGCCAAACGTGATGAACAAAACGGAGCGATTTCTCCTACACAAATAATCTTTTTGGAAAAACTGAACATTTGCTATCTAACTGAGAGTCTCCTCATTGAAAACATCCAAAGGTCTTCAAAGGTAAATGATTTTATTTGAATGCTTTTCTTGTTTCTGTGAAAATGTTGCCTGCTGAATGCTAGGCTTAATGCTATGCTAGCTATCAATACTCTTACACAAATGCTTGGTGTAGCTATGGTTGAAAAGCATATTTTGAAAATCTGAGATGACAGTGTTGTTAACAAAAGGCTAAGCTTGTGAGTGAATATATTTCTTTCATTTCATTTGCGATTTTCATGAATAGTTGCGTTATGGTAATGAGCTTGAGGCTATGATTACGCTCCCGGATACGGGATTGCTCGACGCAAGAAGTTAAATGAACAAAATAATGAACTATTGATTTAATTAATTTGGACATAACATAATTAAACTCAAAATAAACCAGTATATTGTTTTGAAAATATATTGTATTAGTCTCAGGACCAGCATAAACAAATTAATAATTATTTTTGTTGGTATTAATATAAGGCATATGCAGGTGAGAATGTGGTTTAAAAAAAATGTAAGTTTTAAAAAATCTGGCAAAATCCTGTAAATCCTGTGTGAAAGCAGTATCAGTAAAAAGAGGTATCAGTAAAAAAAGAGGTAGCGTCCCAAACAGCACCCTGTTCCCTATATAGTGCACTACTTTGAACAGAGCCCTTTGGCACTACATAGGGAATAGATTGTCATTTGGGATGCAACCCAAACAGCACCCTGTTCCCTATATAGTCCACTACTTTGAACAGAGCCCTTTGGCACTACATAGGGAATAGATTGTCATTTGGGATGCAACCCAAACAGCACCCCATTCCCTATATAGTGCACTATTTTGAACAGAGCCCTATGGCACTACATAGGGAATAGATCATAATTTGGGATGCAACCCATTGCAAACAGCCTGCATTGGAGGGTCACCATGACCCCGTGATGTGGGGCGACATGTTTCAAGACCAAATACACAACTGTTTGTCTGGCTGCTTGGAAAAAAAATGCATGGACAGAGCCTAACCTACATCCTCATTCCATTACAAGGTGGCAGCTCTATACAGTCAGAATATACAAATCACGTCCCAAATGAGTGCTACACATTGCTATTCCACCCCCTATACAGCACTTTGAGCATCTGGAAAGGCACTACATAAATGCAGTCAATTATTAGCATTATTAATTACGTCAAAATGCGGACCATTCAGCCATTTCCACCGTCGACTAAAGTTGAGGAACACTATTGGCTTTTATTTAGGGGGTAGATCAGCTTTAATACTGCAGATAGTGTAGCTTCCATCAATGTAATTGTCTGCATCTTTTGCAATCTCCCATATATTAGTTTGTAAATATATTTTCTCCTAACCCTACCTCCCCTAATTGGAGTAAAGTAATGGACAATACTCAGGCTTTTACATACTACATACATAAAAATGTGCCGTTTCACAAAAGTTCTGAACCTTTATTCTCACACTTTCTACAGATTGTAATTAAAGAATTATACTTTTAGCAAAAATGTTTATATTATTGATCGATTTACTATGTTTTTTCAAATCACCCAGCAGTGCTATCCCTAGAATGCCAGCATCCCGCAGTCACCTCTTCACTGTTGAGACTTGTGTTTTGCAGGTATTATTTAATGAAGCTGCCAATTGAGAACTTGTGAGGCGTCGGTTTCTCAATCTAGACACTAATGTACTTGTCCTCTTGCTCAGTTGTGCAATGGGGCCTCCTACTCCCCTTTCGATTCTGGTTAGGGCCAGTTTGCGCTGTTTTGTGAAGGGAGTAGTAGACAGCGTTTTACCAGATCTTCAGTTCCTTGGCAATTTCTCACATAGAATAGCCTTAATTTCTCAGAACAAGAACAGACTGATGAGTTTCAGAAGAAAGAGTCTTTGTTTCTGGCCATTTTGAGCTTTTAATCAAACCCACAAAAGCTGATGCTCCAGATACTCAACTAGTCTAAAGGTCAGTTTTATTGCTTCTTTAATCAGGACAACAGTTTTCAGCTGTGCTAACATACTTGCAAAAGGGTTTTCTAATGATCAGTTAGCCCTTTAATATGATAAGCTTGGATTAGCTAACACAACGTGCCATTGGAACACAGGAGTGATGGTTGCTGATAATGGGCCTCTGTACACCTATGTAGATATTCCATAAAGAAGCTGCAGTTTCCAGCTACAATAGTCATTTACAACATTAACAACTGTATTTCTGATCAATTTTATGTTATTTTAAAAATGGACAAAAAGTGATTTTCTTTCAAAAACAAGGACATTTCTAAGTAAACCCAAACTTTTGAACGGAAGTGTGTGTGTGTGTGTACACATTTTTCCCCTCCATTCTATTTTGCAAGAATGTATAATAATTTAAACTGAAAAGCAAACATTTTGAATCCAGGGATGTGTTACGTATCAGTTCATAAACCATGTTCCATGGAATTGGTACATTGAAAAAGCTCTGCTATCTATATGGCACAGCTATCCATTTTTTCTTCCTTAAAATGAAACTGGTGTACTTTGGTCTTTAATGCAGGGCTGACAAACAAGTTTTACTCCCCCCTTCCACTGCAATTAGTTGGTTCTAATTTTGATAGAGCAGACAGTTCCGTATTGTTTTGTTAGCTGTATGTGTGACAAGTCCACCAGTCCTATTAATGATATCTTTAAATTATACCTTAACATTTTTCCCAAAAATATATATATATTTTTTATATCAAATGAGTATATTTGAGTTTAAACATAATATTTGTTCTGTCTTTTCTGGTGGATTAAACTGACATTTGAACCAACTTCCTATAGCTTGTTTTAAAAATAGCAATATTTTGGAGATTATTTTAAAATAACTGAAAGTGAGAGAGGTTGTAATCTTGAATAAAGGGAAAAAGGCCATTCTTGAACATTACTAATCTGTTAGAGGACCAGTTCAGATTTAAGTATAACTTTTGTATGACTGACTCTTTTAGTGAGAGTTTTAATGTGTTAATATTTCATTTCTTTCCTCCAAATTCATATTGATTAGATAAAATGGGCCCGTTTAATTTCATTTGGCTTGCCATTCCAAATAAAATTGAATCTTTAAGATATATAATTTATTTTTTATTATATTATTATATTTTAAAAACCAGTCGCTAGGTGCAGGCAAGGCCATAAGCAAATAGCTAAACTCAGATATTACTAAAAAGTTAAATCAGGGTGATTTTTCCACAAATACACAGGCATTTTCCTTTCCAAGGTAACAAGATCTTATCTATTTTTACTAACTTTCTATTAAAATGTATTGTAGTGCGGTCATTTATTTCAGGAGATGAATATTGAGTATGTCCACATCACCATCAGACCACTTTAATGATAAACTACACGGTAATGTAAAAGTTGTATTTTTTTTGTGATCCAATACGTAATATAGTACTCATCATAATTTGGTTGTAATCCAGAAAGGTTAGAAAAGATCCTCAATGAGGCTGTGGAGGGATCTAAATTGTGGATTTAAAAGAAAACATGAATCATCAGCGTACAATGACACCTTTGTTTTTCCAACCCCTTTACATTATTCTTGGATCCGAAATTAATAGCTATAACATTGCGATTGCCATAATAATAAAATATTCCCAATAGTGGGCATGGTTTTGCTCCTCTTGGCAGTTAAGTACTTTCTGAGAAGTAGCCATTATTTACTATTTTACACCTAAGGGTTACTATACATACAGTGCCTTGCGAAAGTATTCGGCCCCCTTGAACTTTGCGACCTTTTGCCACATTTCAGGCTTCAAACATAACATGTTTTTTTTTTGTGAAGAATGAACAACAAGTGGGACACAATCATGAAGTGGAACGACATTTATTGGATATTTCAAACTTTTTTAACAAATCAAAAACTGAAAAATTGGGCGTGCAAAATTATTCAAAAATAGTATTCTTTTCAGCATGCTGCATGGCCTGCAAAAGGTCCACAAAACACTTCAAATGTTCATTGTTTTATAGTTGAAAATAACACTACATGACCAGCGGTCTCCCAAAGGCAGCAAAGCGGTTAGTCTTTTGATCAGGAAGATAATCCCGTTAGGAAGCGGTGATCAATCCAACAGTTAATTCTGTAATGCCTCAGTTGACCTCTGAACTGTCTTCTCGTTGCAGAAATTGTTTTAAATGGGTTTACATTGTGAGGCACTTGGTTTCTCTAATTTCATTAGTATTGGATTGGAAGGAGAAGATGCTGGGGTGTAAGCATTTTGTGGTATGCTACATTACGGTTAATTCATAGAGAGCCTGCCACGGATGGTGATGGAACAATCTGTCCCAGTATGCTTTCTATGATCTGTGAGGCCATTACCATTGGATCAACCATATAATTAGGAATTAGAATACTAATTTAATAGGATATGGGATCAACACCATGATGTCATAATCATCATCATCAGACGTGACTGCTCTCTTCTTCATCATCATCCTTCTCCCTGGAGTGTCAAGTTCTTTGACACGAGTATTAAGGCTGGCCAGCACAACCAAATACAGGAATATAAATTAAAACATTACTCATCACATAGGGAACCAGCCCTAAGTAACCGAGTTAGAATTGCCTTATTGAGGATGTTAAAACACCATGAATGCAGAGACTGCCATGACTTCATGGACCCTCATACTCAGTGAGATGTATCAGTCAGTGAGTCAGACTTTTGGAGGATATATAAGCCTGTACAGGCAGATCTCTTAGCCTATAGAAACGCCATGGTAACAGGGCTCAAGCCCTCCCATCAGACACATACACTGGGTATTAAATCTTCTTTAGTGTGGATTAGGAGCCCTAGTTTTCCTGTAGCAGCCCTTTAGCTACGCATGCTGGTGTACAATCTCTGTTTGCAGAATAATCAATTCCACGAGACGATGAATGAGAGCTGGAGCCAGCCATTATCTGGCTGATCCCACAGGTCAAATTGAATCAGGGCTCCGTCCTGCCGACGTTCCCTGGCCCACTCAGACTTCCTAGGTCAAATCAAATCTAAATGTTATTTGTCACATGCGCCAAATACAACAGGTATACAACCTTACAGTGAAACGCTTACTTTACAAGCCCTTTACCAACAGTTCAGTTCAAGAAACAGAGCTAAGAAAATATTTACTAAATAAAAACAGTAAAATGACATAACAATAACGACGCTATATTCAGGGGGCACCGGTACCGAGTAAATGTTCAGGGGTACAGGTTAGTCGAGGTAATTTGTGCATGTAGGTAGGGGTAAAGTGACTATGCACAGACAAACAGCAGCAGCGTAAAAAAAAACAAGTGGGGGGCCTAAATGTAAATAGTCTGGGTAGCCATTTAATTAAATGTTCAGCAGTCTCATAGCTTGGGGGTAGAAGCTGTTAATGAGCCTTATGGACCTAGACTCGGTGCTCCGGTAACGCTTGCCGTGCAGTAGCAGAGAAAAGTCTGACTTGGGTGACTGGAGTCTGACAATTTTTTTGGGCCTTCCTCCGACACTGCCTGGTATGTAGGTTCTGGATGGCAGGAAGCTTGGCCTCAGTGATGTACTGGGTCGTACAAACTACCCTCTGTAACGCCTTACGGTCAGATACCGATCAGTTGCCAAACCAGGCAGTGATGCAACCGGTCAAGATGCTCTCGATGGTGCTGTAGAACTTTAAGGTTCTGGGGACCCATCCATTCCAAATAGTTTCAGTCTCCTGGGGGGGGGGGGGTTGTCGTGCCCTCTTCACAACTGTCTTGGGTGTGTTTGGACCACTCTCGACCCGCTCCACTACAACCCTGCTGATGTAAATGGGGGCCTGATCTGCTCTCCTTTTCCTGTAGTCCACAATCATCTCCTTTATCTTGCTCAAATTAAGAGAGAGAGGTTATTGGCCTGGCACCACACTGCCAGGTCTCGGACTTCCTCACTGTAGGCCGTCTCATCGTTGTCGGTGATCAGGCCTACCACTTGTCATCAGCAAACTTAATGATGATGTTGGAGTCATGCTTGGCCACGCAGTCATGGGTGAACAGGGACTACAGGTGGGGACTAAGCACAGACCCCAGAGGGAAACCGGTGTTGAGGATCAGAGTGGCAGATGAGTTGTTGCATACACTTACCATCTGGGGAGGGGGGTTAGGAAGTCCAGGTTCCAGTTGCAGAGGGAGGTGGTTAGTCCCAGGGTCTTTAGCATACTGATGAGCTTGGTGGGCGCTATGGTGTTGAACGCCGAGCTGAAGTCAATGAACAGCACTCTCACATAGGTGTCCCTTTTGTCCAGGTGGGAAAGGGCAGTACGGAGTGTGATTGAACGTGCGTCATCTGTGGATCTGTTGGTGCGGTATGCGAATGAGAGTGGCTCAAGGGTTTCTGGGATAATGGTGTTGTGAGCCATTACCAGCCTTTCAAAGTACTTCATGGCTACCAACATGAGTGCTACTCATGTTACCTTCACATTCTTGGGCACAGGGACTATGGTGGTCTTCTTAAAACATGTAAGTATTACAGACTCGGTCAGGGAGAGGTTGAAGACTGTAGGCCAGTGCATGTGCTAAGTACATGTCCTGGTAATCTGGCTGGTCCCACAGACTTGTGAATGTTGACCTGTTTAAAAGGTCTTGCTCACATCGGCTACGGAGAGTGTGATTACACAGTCGTCCGGAACAGCTGGTGCTCTCATGCATGCTTCAGTGTTGCTTGCATTGAAGCGAGTATAAAAAGGCATTTAGCTTGTCTGGTAGGCTCGTGTCACTGGGGAGATTGCGGCTGGGTCTCCCTTTGTAGTCCGTAATAGTTTGCAAGCCCTGCCACATCCGACGAACGTCAGAGCCGGTGTAGTAGGACATATGGTGCACTACTTTTGACCAGAGCTCTAAGGGCCCAGATCAAAGTGAATTTGGAAAGTATTCAGACCCCTTGACTTTTCACATTTTGTTACATTACAGCCTTATTCTAAAATGGATTCAATAAAACATTTTCCTCAATCTAAACACAATGTGGTTTTTAGAAATTTTTGCAAACAAATACCTTAACATAACTATTCAGACCCTTAGCTATGAGACTCTAAATTGAGCTCAGGTGCATCCTGCTTCAATTGATCATCCTTGAGATGTTTCTGCAACTTGATTGTAGTCCACCAATTGATTAGACATGATTTGGAAAGGCACACATCTGTCTATATAAAGGTCCCGCAGTTGACTGTGCATGTCAGAATAAAAATCAAGCCATGAGGTTGAAGGAATTGTCCATAGAGCTCAGAGACAGGATTGCGTCGAGGCACAGATCTGGGGACGGGTACCAAAAAAGGTCTGCAGCACTGAAGGTCCCCAAGAACACAGTGACCTCCATTTTAAAATGGAAGAATTTTGGAACCGCCAAAACTCTTCCTAAAGCTGGCCGCCCGGCCAAACTGAGCAATTGGGGGAGTAGGGCCTTGGTCAGTGAGGTGACCAAGAACCCGATGACCACTCTAACAGAGCTCCTCTGTGGAGATAGCAGAACCTTTCAAAACCACAACCATCTCTGCAGCACTCCACCAATCAGGCCTTTATGGTAGAGTGGCCAGACAGAAGCCACTCCTCAGTAAAAAGGCACATGACAGCCCTCTTGGAGTTTGCCAAAAGGCACGTAATGACATCTGGAGGAGACCTGGCACCATCCCTACTGTGAATCATGGTGGTGGCAGCAGCATCATGCTGGGAGGATGTTATTCAGCAGCAGGGACTGGGAGACTAGTCAAGATCAAGGTAAATATGAACAACCTGCTCCAGAGCGCTCAGGACCTCAGACTGGGTTCAAAGGTTCACCTTCCAACAGGACAATGACCCTAAGCACACAGCCAAGACAATCCAGGAGTGGCTTCGGGACAAGTCTCTGAATGTCCTTGAGTTTTCCAGCCAGATCCTGGACTTGAACCTGATCTGATAAATCTGGAGACCCCTACAAATAGCTGTGCAACGACGCTCCCCATCCAACCTGACAGAGCTTGATAGGATCTGCAGAGAAGAATGGGAGAAACTCCCCAAATACAGGGGTGCCAAGAAGACTCAAGGCTGTAATCCCTTCCAAAAGTGTTTCAACAAAGTACTATGTGAAGGGTCTGAATACTTATTTAGAATGTAATATTTAAGTTTTTTTCATTAGTAAAAATTTCTATAAAAAAAATGTTTTGCTTTGACATTATGGGATATTGTGTGTAGATTGTGGGGGGAAAAAACATTTCAATCAGTTTTCGAATAAGGCTGTAACGTAACAAATTGTGGAAAAAGTCAAGGGGTCTGAATACTTTCCGATGCATTGTATAGGGTAATAGGGTGCCAATATAGCGTAATAGGGTGCCAATATTAGGACGCTGTTCCTAATGTTTTGTAGACTCAGTGTATAGGGAACTTTATAGGAAATAGGGTGCCATTTGGGACACAACCTATGATGACTCACGCCCACCTAGCTCAATTAACGGTGATATCATAGAATATCCAGAAGACTGGATGTATCTAGAAGAAAATGCGTCACTCTTCATACTGACACACAGCATAGGACCAACCAGATGGCTCAGCTCCGGCTGCTACCATGGTAAATCAGGATAGGCATTCCTAACATCGTCTTTGGATTGTTTTCCTAATTTTCTTATGACTTGTGACACTTCTGTGCTGGAATGTGCAGCAAACAACTGCCTCACTGTGTGTGTGCAGGCTGCGAAGTGGAGTGTAGACCAAGTGTGCTCATCATCAATGACCCACTTCTGTCCAGTTTGTCTCCCTCAATGCAAATACAGCCCAAATTGCTATTTGCATAAAGCGACCAGTCAATCACTGTAATTTACTTAGAATGAGTCCAAATTATCCTCCAAGATAGATTTCTGTACACTGAGCACACAACATTAGTTTAGAAACATTATTTAGATTATGCTAAATGGGCCGATGGAAGGCAACATGGAAATAACAGGCTGAACAACTCATTACCGCCTATGTGGGCTTGACAATGTCTGACACCAAATGCCACCCTACTCCCTATAGGTCCATGGGGCTCTGGCCTTATGTACTGCACAACATAGGGAATAGGGTGCCATTTACGACGCAAGCAATGTCAGAATGCATTGATCATGGAACCGGATCAATACCATTGAACACACTTACCCTGTGGCTAACTAATTTCCTAACAGACAGGAATCATATATAGTAATGGCACAGTGGATATTAGGTCCCAAAAGAATTGCCGCTGCCTTGCAGCTGCATTCCAAAACATTGAACTCACTGGCTTTATCGCATCCATGTGAAAACACAGCAACAATGGCTGAAGCTGCATCACATTCTATAGCCTGGTCCGAGATCCGTTTGTGCGCTTGCCTACTAAATTGCTGTCCTTGTCAAGCCAAATGAATGACAGGGAGTTGGCATGATAGCACAAACAGACTGGCACTCGGGCTACGCGATCTAGGCTCAGAAAACAAAAACAACTAAACCAGAGTCGCATGGAAGCTTTGTTGACTGTCAGTGGCACCTCTTTATCCCCTATGCTACACCAGGCCAGGCAAGGAGCAGGCAGGGTGTTGTGTTAAAGAGCCACATTCACCTTCCTCAGCCCTGTACGGAAGAGATGCTCCATAAATGGTGTCCAGGGGCCTACTGTACGACTGTCTGAGTCTCAAAAAACCCATTCCCATTGGAGAGAGGAATGTCCTACTGTCAATCAACTGTACACACAACGCGCCACACATTATTCCCAGAACCAACTCTATACAAACAGTTAATTCAGTATACCATCCCCCTGATCAGACTTGTGGGTAGTTTACAAGAGGCTTGTCCTGTTCATCTCAGGTGACATAATGTAGGACTGCTGACAACACACAACAAAGAGCTAATGGAATGTTCTGTAGACATCTGAATACCTCCCAGAATAAGGTTGGAAGTTTGTTGTGTATATAAAAGCCCACACAAACACTTGCCTAAAAACAAACAGCACCAAATGAACTTCCATTGTGAAACAATAGCTAGGCCTATTTATTCCACTACTTACCGCTTTGACCAAAGGTGGGTCTGTAAATCCAGTGTCTGACCCATGGCTACTGTAGTTCCAGTTTCACAGCAAAAACAGGAGCAGCCCTCTCAGTTAGATAGCCTAGTAACGTTGAGTCCAGGCAGGCAGGCAGTCACGGCACTGTAGAAACTACACAGCAATGTAGACAGGGGCACATGCTGGAGCAAGGACGTGCGCAAAAAGCAGATTACCCTCCTGTGTCATCTGCTCCGAATGACAGCTGACTAACTACAGCACAAATCCTCCTTGAACTGCCCGGCCGATGAGCTCCAATCCCCTCCCCCCACTCCTCCCTGGCCCCGCCCCTCCACCCTGAAAATACAGCACAGCCAGAGTACAGCGCTCGAAAATTCCAATAGCTTCCGACGCCCTGCCAGAAAAGTGGTTTCCTTTTTCACCAAGATAATGGCCTACTCGTCACATGACAAAGCAGAAGCAATAATGGACTGGCAAAAGAGGTGGAGGCAGTGTGCGTTTGACACAGCAGGCAGCAGGCTTTCGTTTCACTAGCCCTGTCAACCTGCAGAAGTCTCGCCTCTTTACTTTCACTTTGCAGAACATTATATAATAATGTCAACATCTGGGGAACAGCTGATTCATAGAAACAACAAAGGGCTTGTTGTTATCATACAGTTGTGTATGTGCCAGTAATTGAGTAATTGTTGTTAGATACAAATATAGTACACGCTATAGTAAACACTGTTGACCGGTGTCCTCACCAGGGGGTGTACTTGAACAATCAATCAGCCTCACGCTACGGTAACAGGAGACAGCCTCCTGCACCATGAGCCCTTTCTGGCTCGGACGAGGCTTACTTTTCTTATAGTAAACACAGGTCTGTTCCAAAGCAGAAAAGGCACAATATCAGGGAAGGAATGAGAACAGTTGATTCAGCTGTGGCTTTATTTATTTTTGAAAACATTTTTTTTACCCCCTTTTCCTCCCCAATTTCATGGTATCCAATTATTAGTAGCTACTATCTTATCTCATCGCTACAACTCCTGTACGGGCTTGGGAGAGATGAAGGTGGAGAGCCATGTGTCCTCCGAAACAACCGAACCAAGCAACACTGCTTCTTAAAACAGCGCGCATCCAACCTGGAAGCCAGCCGCACCAATGTGTCGGAGGAAACACCGTACACCTGGTCCGCTACAGGAGTCGACAAGGATATCCCTACCGGCCAAACCCACCCTAAACCGGACAACGCTAGGCCAATTGTGCTCCGCCCCACGAACCTCCCGGGCAAGGCCGGCTACGACAGAGCCTGGGCTCGAACCCAGAGTCGATGGTGGCACAGCGAGCACTGCGATGCAGTGCCCTAGACCACTGCACCACCCGGGAGGGCCCCCACCGTGGCTTTATGAGACACATTCTTATTAATGAACTTCTGCTGCAGGTTTCCTTCAGGCATCATCCACTCCTCTCTATGAAAGCCTGGACAAGAAGAGGCATACTACAGTTCGATCCAGACCTAAGACTGCTACTGTACATTCAATTGGCGAGAGGGAGAGGGAGAGAGACAGAGAGCTATAGTTAGTTTAATGCCATCAGCCAAGTTCTCTGTAGACAAGCGAGGAGCAGTAGCTATACCACTGAACGTGTGAGGACCATAACATGAAATTGAGTCCAACAAGTCAGAAAGCACTGCAATAAGAGAAAGCAAATTTCTTGGGGACCAGCCAACTAGAAACATCTGCTAGAGCTTTCTCACCGTGTGTGTGTGTGTAGAAGAGAGCTTTGTCTGATTTGTACTGTATGAAACTACAGAGCACTTGAAGATGCACCTGCACCCAGAGAGACCAAACGGAGGCATGGGGACGAAAGCTGACCAAAAGGGATTTCCACCAGGCCCCGCCCCTCTGTCGCCCCACCACACCACTCAGAGGGAGGAGCAGAGCCGAGCACACACTACATCACTCAAACTTTACAGCAGAAGGGCAATAGGGAAGATGGGAGGGCTGGGGGCTATAGGGCTGTATAGGGCTATAGGGCTGTATAGGGCGTGCCGGTAAGGCCCTATGACTAAAGCACCAAATCTGACTCATCATCAGTCAACCGTCACTCATCGGAAGACAGACTCAAGTCTCTGATGATACAGGGAGGTTATAAGCAGGTGCTGTGACCTTTTCAACTTCTGCTTTCCACTTTGGAAGTGAATAGAAAATGAAACGTGTTGGCAGAAAGAAAGACTTGAACCCACGAGGTGGGTGGCTTTTGACATGTTAATGGGTGAAATGCTTCTGCATCAATAGGGTGCGTCGAGATAAATAACCTAAACCCTTTCACATGCCAAATCATAGGGTGGTTACATAGCAAACCACCCCCCCAAAAAACCTCACTGACTCTCACCAATGGAGGCTGGTCGTTTCAGGGTTGCTTCTTTCATTGCACATTAATCTAGTATGTCCTACATCCATCACAGCTTCTCTTTCAAGTGAATTTCAAAAAACTATGCAGGACAAAAACAAGTCAAATCTTTTCCAAATGAGAACAGGTGCTGAGGTGCGCACATAAAGCAGCGACACTTCAGCTCTGAACAGGGACTGGTCAAATCCCGCAGTCAGTCAGGACGATCATGTGATGCTGTGTGTTGAGAGCAACAGTGCTTTCCTCCTCCTGTAACATGATCTCCACCAACAACAGGGCACTGGAGAGAGGGGATGGGTGGGGGAGCGTGGCCGGAGAACATCAGCTTTCTGTTGATAGTCAAATCAATTGAAAGGAAGAATTCAGAAAAGAACAGTGAGCTCTGCTTAGGATGGTATATAAAAGTTGATACATTTTTAGAAGGTTAACATATATTTGTAAAGTTATAATTCTACCATGTTACTCAGTTAGAGGCAACAAGAGCAAAAATAAATGTTTTGGCTGCTAGACCATCGTGAGTGTGACATAAAATTGTATGTGTCCTAAATCAGCGTGTCTGGCCATTACAATGTCAGAGGATCTGTGTTTAAGTTCCTCGCAGCTGATCGGAGGTCAGGAGTTCACCATTCTTTCCCCCTGGAATGCACCAATGACAGGGCAGCTCAAATAGTAATGTTGGCTCAACCAGCTCAATTGATTAGGTCCAGTAATGTGATCTGAACACACACACACCAGAATGAAACAGCACCTCACTCCGATGGAATTTCTCTCCTGGTTGAAGGCTTGAAACTATGGGCCTAGTCGCCTGAGCAGCACACTCTGTGACCTTTGGCCGAGTGCTTACACGTCATTACTGAATCAACAGGTAATGCTATTTGTCGTCGTTTTCATTTGTCCAACTAGCTCATGGTAGACTTTGCCTCCTGCCTGCGCAGATCTAACATCAGATTAGATTTTTCTCTATCAAGTCTTAAGGTGTCCGTCCACGTGCTTCCCATCAAACAGTTTGTGCATATATGATGATGCCATTTTTGTTCGTTTTGGTCTTTGACACTGTTTATTTTCAGCTGTACAGGCACACAACATTTTTCGTTGAGGCAAGCCGAAGTCGGGTAGCCATAGTCGGGTAGCCCCTTCGTCAGTGATTGGTCAACAGTAGAGATTTTTTTTAAGTGTTTGTTGGTCATTCAACCAGAGACTAATCGTTTTCATGCTCTTTTTTTTTTTCTTCCCCCCACTAGAGAAATACTGCACTAGACATCTTAGTTTTTTTTTTTAATTAGGTTTAATTGAATGGCTAGTACAAACAGTACTATTGACACTTTTTTCTTGTTTTTCCAAATCAAATTTACTGACATGCAAAACATTTTGGGACCGATCAACACTTGACTACTGAAATAAACAGCAAAACAGTTTGTGGAATTGTTCATTAAATCATTTTACACACACACACACACACACACACACACACCCCAAGACCTACTTCCAGGCTATGATTAATTTGTGTTACTAAGCAACCAGATGGTAACAGAGTGAACTTGAGGTACTGGGAACTGTATGGGACTGCTGAAATGTGCTGGTTTTGAGTAAAAAGGCTTTTATTTCAGAATTATACCAGAAAGAAAGCATCTAGCCTTAGTAGCCTATTGTTATTATGGTGTTGCCGTTTCGATGTCAATATGGTATCATGATCACATTGTACGATATTACTCAAAATCACCATAACCACCCATGTATTTTCATAACATGACAGACTTGAGAGTTCATTGGGAGGCTTTTTCACATCCAGAACAGTAAATTCTACAATATATCCAGACTAAACCATGGAAACCCTGCCAGATTGGGCAACAAGCAGGCAACCTGAACACTGTGTCTAACAACTGGTGCTGCAGTTGCAAGGTTAAAAAGAATCTACTGCTGAACCCGTTTCACAGCAATGTGGGATTCCTAAAAAACAATAACCCTAAACAATCTTACAACCAAGCTACAACCAAGCCAAACAAACAGGAGGTTGGTTCCAAGCCTGCCTGGCTGTTAGTCTACAGTGCCTTCACACAGAGTGTAGCACAGTGGCGACTTTATCACCAGGACCCGTCACAGAGCTGCAGAATTATGGCCACAGCTCAAACTAAATTAGCACTTGTTATGCAACCCTGGACTTGGCTCCCAGGTCACTGGTTCATTCCGCTGCATTCTGATTCACTATCGTTTGCTGTGTGGCCGACAAACAGTTTACCATGGTGGGTTGAGACTGTCTGTGAGTACACCAAGTACACTTATTCAAATTGTGTGTGGTGTGTGTGTGGACTGTGCAAACACCACAGATTCCCTATTTGAACCAGTCTCCTTCCCAATGCAGTATGCTACAACCACCATTTCAAGAGAGTAATTGCTCTTTCAGAGCATTGCTGAATGCTAGAAAGGAACGGACCCCTTAAATCAAATGTTAATACTTACGAGCCCCTAACCAATAACGCAGTTCCAAAAAAATATGGATAAGAATAAGAGATAAAAGTAACAAGTAAGCAGCAGCAGTAAAATAACAATAGCGAGACTATATACACAGGGGGCACCGGTACAGAGTCAATGTGTGGGGGCACGGTCAGTTGAGGTAATATGTACATGTAGGTAGAGTTATGAAAGTGACTATGCATAGATGACAACAGAGAGTGGCAGTGGTGTAAAGAGGGGGAGTTGGGGGAGGCAATGCAAATAGTCTGGGTATCCGTTTAACTTGATGTTCAGGAGTAGAAGCCATTTCGAAGCCTCTTGGACATAGACTTGGTGCCCCGGTACCGCTTGAGAGAACAGTCTATGACTAGGGTGGCTGGAGTATGACAATTTTTAGGGCCTTCCTCTGACACCGCGTGGTATAGAGGTTCTGGATGGCAGGAAGGTTGGCCCCAGTGATGTACCGGGCTGTTCGCACTACCCTCTGCCGTGCCTTGTGGTCGGAGGCCGAGCAGTTGCCATACCAGGCAGTGATGCAACCAGATCATACTGTAAGGTGACACTGGCAGTCCATCCATTAACTATCATTGAGGTGGTGACTGCCTGGACGATTGGGTTAACACTGGTAGTGTTAGTAAGTCTGTGGTCAAAGGTTAATACGGGGGGGAATCAGAACAGTCACTGAGACACCCGTCCCTGCAGTGTGACATCCAGGTGACAGACTTAGTGTGTGGTGACGGAGGCACTTATTGCACATACTCTGGGGGTGGATGACCCTAAGTTACCCTAACAAGTAGACAGACCTACATTATATTCACAGTGTTTATGGTCATTTTGGGGGACAATTCAGTAACGGGTTGCCAACTACACTGAACAAAAATATCAAATGCAACATTTAAAGTGATGGGACCATGTTTCATGAGCTGAAATAAGAACCTGATAAAACAGCATGATCAAGGTGCACCTTGTGCTGGGAGGGGGGGAAAGGACACTAAATTGTGCAGTTGTCACAACACAATGCCACAGATTAGAGGTCGACCGATTAATTAGGGCCAATTTCAAGTTCATAACAATCGGTAATCGGCCTATTTGAACACCGATTATGTTGCAATCCACGAGGAAACTGCGTGGCAGACTGACCACCTGTTACACGAGTGCAGCATCAAAAGGACCTTGTGGCTGTATGGAGCCAAGGTAAGTTGCTAGCTAGCATTAAACGTATCTTATAAAAAACAATCAATCTTCACATAATCACTAGTGAACCTAGTAATATCATCAACCATGTGTAGTGAACTAGCTTGTCCTGCGCTAAGCATCAGCTGTTTGAGCAGCTTACTGATCACTGTACACAGCCAATCTGTAAATAGCACACCCGACTACCTCATCCCCATATTATTACTTACCCTCTTGCTGTTTTGCACCCCAGTATCTCTAATTGCACATTTACCATCTGCACATTATCACTCCAGTATTAATGCTAAATTGTAATTATTTTCACCTCCAGGGTCTATTTTTTTGCCTACCTCCCTACATTTGCACACACTGTACGTAGATTTTTCTATTGTGTTATTGACTGTATGTTTGTGTGTAACTGTGTTGTCATACTGCTTTTCTTTATCTTGGCCAGGTCGCAGTTGTAAATGAGAAATTGTTCTCAACTGGCCTACCTGGTTAAATAGCGGTGACATAAATACATAATCAATGCGGTGCCTGTTAATTTATCATCGAATCACAGCTTACTTCAACTTCGCCAAACGGGTGAAAAAAAGCACAATCGTTGCACTTGCTTCTACCCTTTACTTTTTTGAACATTCTGTTAAAAATCGCGCAACATTTCAGCGCCCTGCTACTCATGCCAGGAATATAGTATATGCATTTGCTTAGTCTGTGTGGATAGAAAACACTCAGACGTTTATAAAACTGGTTAAATCACTGCTGTGGCTTTACCAGAACGGCATTTACATCGAAAAGCACAGGAAAAACTGATCACTGAAAATGGGAAAATATATCCATGCGCTACTTGAACCCATTGATAAAGGTGAACCACAATTAATTGACTGAGGTTGCAGTACCTACAGATTCCACACGGTGTCTAGAGTCTTGTCATTTCCCTTCGAGTTTTTTCTTGGTCAAACACATGCAAGGCACCGTATTGCTTCAGGTCTAGGACCGGATATTTTCGTTGAGTTTCTAGCCGGACATTTTTCCAGAGGGACAGCTAATGATCTTTACATCGCCTCCTGATGAATTTTATCGCTTATTAACGTTTACTAATACCTAAAGTTGCATTACAAACGTATTTCGAAGTGTTTTGTGAAAGTTTATCGTCGACTTTTTGAATTTTAAAAAATGACGTTATGTTTTGAAAACGCTGTTTTTTTCGTTTATCACACAGTCTACATATAACGATATCTTGGCTTTATATGGACCGATTTAATCGAAATAAAGACCCAATAGTGTTTATGGGACATCTAGGAGTGCCAACAAAGAAGATGGTGAAAGGTAATGACTGTTTTCTATTTTATTGTGCGGTTTGTGTAACGCCGAAATGCTAATTATTTTGTTTACGTCCCCTGCGTGGCTTTTGTGTTGTAAGTGTATTGGTGCATGCTATCAGATAATAGCTTCTCATGCTTTCGCCGAAAAGCATTTTAAAAATCTGACTTGTTGCCTGGATTCACAACGAGTGTAGCTTTAATTCGATACCCTGCATGTGTATTTTAATGAACGTTTGAGTTTTAACTAATACTATTAGCATTTAGCGTAGCGCATTTGCATTTCCAGAGCTCTAGTTGGGACGCAAGAGTCTCAGGTAGAAGCAAGAGGTTAAATAGCGGTGACATAAATACATAATCAATGCGGTGCCTGTTAATTTATCATCGAATCACAGCTTACTTCAACTTCGCCAAACGGGTGAAAAAAAGCACAATCGTTGCACAAATGTACCTAACCATAAACATCAATGCCTTTCTTAAAATCAATACACAGAAGTATATTTTTTTAAACCTGCATATTTAGTTAAGAAATGCATGTTAGCAGGCAATATTATTGTGTCACTTGTCTTGCGTCCAGTGCAAGCAGAGTCACAATTTCTTCCTAACAAAGAACGTAATTAATTTGCCAGAATTTTACATAATTATGACATTGAAGGTTGTGCAATGTAACAGCAATATTAAGACTTAGGGTTGCCACCCGTTCGATAAAATACAGAACGGTTCTGTATTTCACTGAAAGAATAAACGTTTTGTTTTCGAAATGATAGTTTCCGGATTCGACCATATTAATGACCAAAGGCTCGTATTTCTGTATTTATATTATATTTAAGACTATGATTTGATAGAGCAGTCTGAGCGGTGGTAGGCAGCAGCAGGCTCGTAAGCATTCATTCAAACAGCACTTTACTGCGTTTGCCAGCAGCTCTTAGCAATGATTGATGCACAGCACTGTTTATGACTTCAAGCCTATCAACTCCCGAGATTAGGCTGACAATACTAAAGTGCATATAAGAACATCCAATAGTCAAAGGTATATGAAATACAAAATAGTCGATGCGTCATAATTCCTATTATAACTACAACCTAAAACGTCTTAACTGGGAATATTGAACAACCAGCTTTCATATGTTCTCATGTTCTGAGCAAGGAACTTAAAACGTGCTTTTTTTTTTTTTTAATTTACATGGCACATATTACACTTTAACCTTCAACACTGTTCTTGCTTTATTTAAACCAAATTGAACATGTTTCACTATTTATTTGAGACTAAATAGATTTGATTTATTGTATTAAGTTAAAATAAGGGTTCATTGTTCATTCAGTATTATTACAAATAAATATATATTTTTAATGTATATATAAAAGAATGTTGGTCGATTAATCAGTATCGGAGTTTTGGGTCCTCCAATAATCGGTGTTGAAAAAAATCATAAATAGGTTGACCTTTACCACATCTCTCAAGTTGAGGGAGTGTGCAATTTGCATGCTGACTGCAAGAATGTCAAAATCAAATCACATTTCATTGGTCACATGTGCCCAACACAACAGGTGTAGTAGACCTTACCATGAAATGCTAACTTTCAATTCTCTGGCTTGTATGTTAATTTCTCTACCATAAGCCACCTCCATCGTTTTAGAGAATATGGCAGTGCGTGTAACCGGCCTCACAACCACAGACCACGTGTAACCATGCCGGCCCAGGACTTCTACATCCGGCTTCTTCACCTGCGGGATTGTTTGACACCATCCACCCAGACAGCTGACAAAACTGTGGGATTGCACAACCAATGGACTTTTTCACAAACTATCAGAAACCGTCTCAGGGAAGCTTACTTGCATCCTCACCAGGGTCTTGACCTGACTGTAGTTCAGCGTCGTAACTGACTTCAGTGGGAAAATGCTCATCTTCGATGGCCACTGGCACACTGGAGAACTGTATCAGGCAGATCGCATATATGCCATTGTGTGGGCGAGCGGTTAGCTGCTTTCAACGTTGGAAACAGAGTGCCCCATGTTGTCGGTGGGGTTATGGTACGGACAGGCATAAGCTACGTACATCGAACACAATTGCATTTTAATCAATGGCAATTTGAATGCATAGCGATACCGCAATGAGATCCTGAGGCTCATTGTCATGCCATTAATCCGCCGCCATCACCTCATGTTTCAGCATGATAATGCACAGCCCCATATCGCAAGGATCTGTACACAATCACTGGAAGCTGAAAATATCCCAGTTCTTCTATGGCCTGCATACTCACCAGACATGTCACCCATTGAGCATGTTTGGGATGCCCTGGATCGACGTGTACGACAGCTTCTTCCAGTTCCCGCCAATATCCAGAAACTTTGTACAGCCGATATTTGCATATGCATGGTCCAATATGTTAAAAATAATTCTATCAAATAATTTTACCACTGGCCTATTTTGGGGCTCATTTCTGGAGGTATAAATTATGTCAGCATAGTTTAATTTTCATTCATTTTAGAGTAGAATGTCCTTTTAAAAAGTCCCCCCCGACCTATCCCCCTCGTTATTTTCCCCCCCTAGAGGAAACACTGCACTCTCAAAGCCTATAAAAACGCACGCACACAGGAATCGATAAATTGAACAACGCGGCAACAGGAAGTGCTTCAAGTTGAAGAGTGAGTATGGGGCTTCACAGTAAGAGATCAAGAACATTTAATTCTACGAGAGAGAGACTTCCATTAGTCACGTGAACGCAGCCTGGAATGAACATTCAAGGGCTTTGGATAAATGAATCATACTGTAATAGTACACACTACCGCTCATAATCAGGTCACATAAGAATGGATGTATACAATTTCTTATTTTCCATGCAATGCAATTACAGAGAGCAGGGGAAAACCCAGCAATGTCAATGCCCATTTGAAAAGGCAGGAGGAAAGCACAGGGTGGGTTGGGGCATTCCATTTTTTTATTTTTTTATCATGCAGTGTTTCAAATATCAGACTTCTGATTATTTTGAAATAGGTTAATAAACTCAATGAAATATGAATGGCTTATGTCTCTTTAAAAAACAGCGGACCCCCTTTAACATGGCATTTTCGAGTTTGGGTTATTATCTCAATATCAAATCATGTCTGGTTAACAATCAAGTACCTTACTGTAATAGTTGTCCATTTAAAATAAATATATTTTTGGCAACAAAAAAAACTTTAAGGCAAGAATTCTGCTAAGACGGTCTGGGAGAGGTCTCAGTGGGGATGGGGAATGGGGAAATTCAAATTAGCTTTGTTATTGGTCTATTAACTAAATGACCACCTGGTCAAGTCACCAGGCAAGCATAAACTCCAATGCCCAACCTGCTGATTAGGTCCTGTGTAGATTGTATTTTCAACTAGTAACTATCATTAAATGACACTGATACATTTTTCTTCATACTTTTAGTGTTCGTTTCATGAACTGTTGTATAATGAGATACAAACCAACGGAAAAACTGCATTGACTGCACTGGGCCTTTAAGCCTGTAGAAACCTGCTAATGGAAAAACGACCCTGTCAAGTCCCAAGCTTCATCCCGCTCCTCTGCCATTGGTGCAGACATTATTATATTGCTCACATGGTTTGCTGATTCCAAGCCACTATGTTTGCATTTACATAGGCAGCCAAATTCTAATATTTTTTCCACTAATTGGTCTTTTGACCAATCACTTCAGATCTTTTAACATCAGGGCTTTTTCAGAGCGGATGTGATCTGTCAAAAGACCAATTAGTGAAAAAGATATCGGAATTGGGCTTCCTGTGTAAATACAGCCAAAGGATAATTAGTTGGGAAAGCAGACAAACTCATAAAGGCTCTTAATGTGTACAGTAATGCAATGGCAAATGGCTCTAAAATGATAAGCAAATTAAGATATTCCAGATAACTACAAAAATATTAAGTTGCTTGTTATTGCTGTCAACGATGTTCAGTTTTCCTGTAATATTCCTGCATTTAATAAGGAGAAGAGGGAAAGTAAAAGAACAAGAAATGCTGCTGTGTAATGAAATACCTTTCAAAGTTCACTACTCTGTAAAACAGCTGCAGAGAACAAATAGTCTTTAAAGGGCCAACAAAGACCACTAGTCTCGACCAATATATTCTAGACCCAGCTTTTTTTTTCATCCAATCTTTATATTTAAACTAATAACACTGACTTATTGGGTGAGATTTCACTATGGATAACATGCACCTGCCATATGGTCAACCTTCTGCAGGCCAATTGATTGGTAGCCCACTGGCCTTTCTCAATGTTAACTGTATTTGATTTTGGAGCCATTATTCCATGCTCCTCACACTTTCTACTAGCATTTCAAAAAATGAGTCATCGTGATTCACGGCATACATAGTAAAACAGGTTCTCACAACAAGGCAAAACAAAAGACTGATTCCGATATTTGTTTTAACTGTTGAGTGACGACTGGTGATAGACACTCAAACCATCAAAACTTAGGTTACAAGATCTCATTGCCAAACTCAAATGAGTTTTATTTTAGAAATGTGTCACACACAACTAACTCTATGGTGGGAACACTTGTTATATTAAATTCGCCATATGACGTCACCGTCAAAGGTTGATGAAAAGTTAGGGTACTTTTTTTAATGATCTCATACCTCAATGTAACACCTTTCCGATAGCAGGCATTTCTAGTTGTTACACAGTTGAGACTAAATAACAATCGGAAATGTGGTGCCGAGCTTGCTGAGGATTTCCTACTTAAACTCGTAAACCACAGTGACGTTTGGTTATTCAACCGCAACTGTTATTTTGGTTTCAATAAGTTATTTTGCATGATGCAGAAACCTCAAACTATGTGCAGTTTACCATGTTCGCTATCGGCATGTCGTGCAATACCTTCAAATGAATCTGCCAAAAATAAATATCCTTAAACTTTTCTATTTGAAACACAGGCGATGTTCCTCCACCAAAAACAATTCATTTAAATTGCTTCGTAAACACATTTTAAATTCAATTTCATTGAATTCTCAGCAACGCTTCGCAACAAAACTAGTCTAGCGTAAGAATCATCCCCGAACCACCTAAAGAAATATCTCGCTTCAGACAACAAGCGACAACGCCGCTTCCCAGTGTTAAGACTAAACTGACATGATGGATTCTATAGCCTACCATATATTTTATCTAACTGCACAAAAACATACTTCTTCACTACAAAACACATCCGTTGTAAGTTACTCTCAACTTACCGTAACTTGAAATCCCATAAATGCAAACTGTTATGCCAGGACCTTCGAAATCGGGAAACGGCAATGTAAAGGCAGTGCCGCCATGTTGCTCTGCGATGACTGGGTGCCTGTTTATCTTACCAGTAGTCCTCCCCCACACGCGCAGGGCATCAGCACTCATTACCACAATAGACTGCTGCTCACAGAACAGACGGCAAGAATGATGACACTGCAACCAGCCATAGCAGCTAAAAGCCAGACACAATGCAATGAATGCCCGGTTAAAGTTTGTTAGCCAGAACTAAAGAGGACGTTTAAACTGCACTTTAAACTTTAATAGGTTGCCATAGTACTTCCTTGTTTACTAAAATAAACATGACATTATGAAGTCTTTCAAATGTAGCCTAGTCTACTAAATAGTAAACACCCTTTTATTTAGGCCTACATTCATTTTAATTTGGAGTAAAAAAAAGTAAAATTTATTCAGGTTTTGCATTTCATAATGAGTCAATTAACAAGCTGACACACAAACACAGTGAGATAGTGCCTCGCTTCACATTCGTTTTTTCCCCCCCTATTTGGCACAGTCAAGACGTCTCAGGCAGATGTTCAAACGTTTGCACAGCTCACAAATCATAGCCTCTGTCCAAACCCTCCATGGACTAGAACTGATTACGCTACTTACTTCACCCGTGTCTGCCTTTATAGCGGCCACAGAGCCACACTCACTAATTGGCCACACCTGCTGTTGATAAAATACATTGTTAATGTTCCTCCATTAGACTGAGACTGTTTGAGCTAGGGAAAGGTTTTGCACATATGGAAAGAGAAACTAATGTAGACATGTTTGCCTAATGTCTTTGCACTTAAGTATTGTATATTGTCTTCCAAGCTGTTTAGCTCTATTTCATATCCTTTTCTATACCCTGTAAAAAATATTTACTTAGAGGGATTTCAGGGGATCTAGTTGCAGACAGATAGTTCATAGGGCAGAGGCCAGGCAACAAAAACATGTATTTGGCTGCCTATTACATTCTTAAAATCCCAAATAAGTATTGTATATTGAAGCGTAAAGAACAGTGGAAGGCAATTTGTAATATCTTTTCTTGAGTGGTTCTCTGCTTGTGGCCTAAATACAAAATCGATGCCATTATGGGCTGACATTCTACTCATTGTCCACAGTTCAGTTATTGCCTCTCCTTGATAAACACTGCCACCTAGTGATGATTTATTGGTTTATCTATTTATTTAACCTTTATTTAACCAGGTAGGCTAGTTGAGAAAAAGTTCTCATTTGCAAATGCAACCTGGCCAAGATAAAGCATAGCAATTTGACACACAACAACAGAGTTACACATGGAATAAACAAAACATAGTCAATAATACAGCAGGGGAAAAAAGTCTATATACAGTGAGTGCAAATGAGGCAAGATAAGGGAGTTAAGGCAATAAATAGGCCATGGCAGCTAAGTAATTACAATATAGCAATTAAACACTGGAATGGTAGATGTGCAGAAGATGAATGTGCGAGTAGAGATACTGGGGTGCAAAGGAGCAGGATAAATAAATAAATACAGTATGGGGATGAGGTAGATAGATGGGCTGTTTACAGGTGGGATATGTACAAGTGCAGTGATCTGTGAGCTGCTCTGACAGCTGGTGCTTAAAGCTTGTGAGGGAGATATGAGTCTCCAGCTTCAGTGATTTTTGCAGTTCGTTCCAGTCATTGGCAGCAGAGAACTGGAAGGAAACGCAACCAAAGAAGGAATTGGCTTTGGGGGTGACCAGTGAGATATACCTGCTGGAGCGCGTGCTACGAGTGGTTGCTGCTATGGTGACCAGTGAGCTGAGATAAGGCGGGGCTTTACCTAGCAGAGACTTGTAGATAACCTGTAGCCAGTGGGTTTGGCAACGAGTATGAAGCGAGGGCCAACCAACGAGTGTACAGGTCGCAGTGGTGGGTAGTGTATGGGCCTTTGGTGACAAAACGGATGGCACTGTGATGGACTGCATCCAGTTTGTTGAGTAGAGTGTTGGAGGCTATTTTATAGATGACATCGCCGAATTCGAGGATCGGTAGGATGGTCAGTTTTACGAGGGTATGTTTGGCAGCATGAGTGAAGGATGCTTTGTTGCGATATAGGAAGCCGATTTTGGATTGGAGTCTGGAAGGAGAGTTTACAGTCTAACCAGACACCCAGGTATTTGTAGTTGTCCACGTATTCTAAGTCAGAGCCGTCCAGAGTAGTGATGCTGGACGGGCGGGCAGGTGCGGGCAGCGATCAATTGAATAGAATGCATTTAGTTTTACTTGCATTTAAGAGTAGTTGGAGGCCACGGAAGGAGGGTTGTATGGTATTGAAGCTCGTCTGGAGGTTAGTTAACACAGTGTCCAAAGAGGGGCCAGAAGTATACAGAATGGTGTTGTCTGCGTAGAGGTGGATCAGAGAATCACCAGCAGCAAGAGCGACATCATTGATGTACACAGAGAAGAGAGTCTGCCCAAGAATTTAACCCTGTTGCACCCCCATAGAGACTGCCAGAGGTCCGGACAACAGGCCCTCCAATTTGACACACTGAACTCTATCAGAGAAGTAGTTGGTAAACCAGGCGAGGCAATCATTTGAGAAACCATGTCTGTCGAGTCTGCCAATAAGAATGTGGTGATTGACAGAGTCGAAAGCCTTGCCCAGGTATGAATCAGTGGCTTTGGTATTAGCATTGATCATTGTCCCAAAATATTTATTTGTGTATATTATTGCAAAGGCAGTGAATGATATGAATGATAACTTTGAGTACCGGTTTGTTCTATATTGAAAAACAATGTATTTATTAGAAGGCATCTGTACATTTTACATTATAGATTCATACAGTTTGATCTGGGTTTCTCAATAGAAAGGAACAATAAGATCACTTCACAGGGTTTAAATGTGCTTCATCTTAGTTTATCAGAGTTAAGCTGTCCACAGTAACATTCTGAAAGTAGTACAACTCATAATGCCCAAATGTCCAAGATCAGCATATTAGCAATAATAATAATACTTGTGGGGCTGCTTATATTTGTCCTGTTACACACATGTATAAGTTTGTAATGGAAATGTGTTTCTTGCATATCCCAACTCCCCCTGAGCTGCTACAGGAATTGGGGTCACGGCCAGGGTCACCAATGGAGCAATTGGGGTTAAGTGCCTTGCTCAAGGGCATAGCAAGATTTCTTACCTTCTTGGCTCTGGGATTTCAAACCAGCAACATTTCTGTTATTGGCCTAACCCTCGAACCTTGAGGCTATCTGTCGATGAATGAGGGGTATAAATGAGGGGTACCCACCAGTGCATTTGCAGCTCCCTATATTGATGTGCCATATTTTAACACCCCTTTAGCTGTCTTAAGACAAAGTACAGACATTAAATAATTGCAGTTCTATAAAGAATTACAAAGTAAGATTCTTGCAAATACTCTTTACTTCACGTCAAACAAGCCCAGTTGTGTGTGGGACAGGGAAATGTGAATCATTTGAATCCAAGATTACATGTGTCCTTTGTTAGGGATGTCATTTTTCAACAGATGAATCGGATTAAATCATTGATCACAAATTACTTTTCCATTTGTTGGTGTGAGAAGAATCATCACTAGCTGAAAGAAAAATAGTAAATGAAAAAATGTTAACTACTGGAAAATGGTAATACATTAACCGAATGGTGTAACATAATGTAATGTAAGTGAAATTAAGACATACCAACAGTTATTTTCCCCTCCTTCTCCAGTTTCTTTAGGTGATGCACAAGGTTCACCTCTGCTGCTCTATGCAGATGTTCAGGTGTCTCCTTTTGCAGAAAAGTACATTTTACAAAATGGGTTACAAAGTAGATTATTCATGGTAGAGGTTTTCAAGGGTGCAAAAAGTTGGAACCATTCCGAGGTTTTCCCATCCGACCCGATATGCATAAATTATATATTTTTAAAACTGAGACCATAAGACAGTCAGACCCGTTCCGAAAAGGCCCCTTGAAAAAAACATACAAAATGTTGGGTCTGTTGGACCCGTGAAGATCTCTAATTCATGGGTTGCACCTCTGTCATTGTTGTCAACATCCCACAGCCACCGCAGCCATATTGATGCTCAAAAGTAGAACAGGGACAAATGACTTTGAAAAGGGGCTAATGACTTTGCCTAAATTACACTATAGGGGCTTATGATGACATTGCTAGTACACAGAGTATTTAGTAGGAAACAACTTTTCATCATGTTTTCAAATTTACTTTAGACAGATGGCAATGTTGTCATTAGCTAGCAAAGTTCATCAAATCAAATTTCATTTCCATCACATGCCCCAAATACAACTGGTGTAGACTTTATAGTGAAATTATTGCTTACGAAACTTTCCCAACGATGCAGAGTTTAAAAAATTATATACAAAACTAGTAACTAACACAAGGAATAAAATAAAATACACAAACGGTATTTGGTATTTTATTAGGATCCTCATTTGCTGTTGCAAAAATGTGCAGCTAATCTACCTGGTGTCCACAAAAAACATGAAACAATGGAACTATATACAGGGAGTAACAGTACCAGATCAATGTGCAGAGGTATGAGGTACTTGAGGTAGATATGTAGACGAAGCCACAGTAAAATGACTAGCAAAAATAGCACTCAAAAATAGCTAGCAATGCTAACATTAGCTAGATCAAATCTGGAGATCTCCCCTCAATCTTAGCTAGCTACTGTAGCTAACATTATACTGCATCTAGGTTTTCCTACTAATTATTTGCCTTCTTTAGAGATGTCATCCGTTTTCAAGTCACAGTAATGCACTTTTGATTAAATCTTCATCAGTCCTAAAACAAACATTCAAAACAAAATTGTGACCGAATGTGCAACCCATATAATTCTATAGGCAAAGCAGTGTTAGTAGGCTTTGGATGATGTAACATTATTTGGTCAGCATCTACACATACCGAATATTTACCAAAATGTAACCAAAGGAGGTTCAGGACCTGGTTGCATAAAACACCTTAAGTTACCTTTAAGGGGAAAGTTTCCCCTTAAAGTTAAGTCAGTTGCACAAAACATTTTAAGGTGAATTTCCCCCTTAAATTAAGTTAAAAAGTTATGGTGCCCACGAAGTCCCTTAACTGCTTCATTCAGTATGGATATCAATGTAAACAGCACTTGTGGATGTTGCCTTCATCTGCTCTGGTTACAAAAGTTTGAACATCAAAAAGCTATCTACTTAGCTAAACGATGGAAGATGCACAATCCATGGCTATAAAGATAGCTGGCTAGTTACAGTGGTTCCTCCTTTAAAAGTTGTGTCATACTGCAGCACACCTTCCGGGCTGTAGCAGAATTCTATGGCACATTATTTAACATTTTTAACATTAATGCAAGTTAGTGCTAGTTTGACTACCAGAGGGCATCTTTGAGAAGCATTTGATAGTCTTCCATATATATTAGCATTACTAGATAATTTAAAACCTTTTTTGTAAGAACATAGGATATGGGACTGATTTTAAGAAATGTAGCTTAATTCATTTGATTAATATTATGGTGTTTGTATTTCAAGAAAAACAAACAACGAAACACTCAGGGTTTCCGTTAGGATGGAACGGAAAATATGGCACTGTAAAACGTGACGGTCAGAAGTAGGCTACAGCATAAGAGGATTGGAGGATTCTAAGTTAATATCTAAGGGGCATAACATTTCCACACCATAATTGCAGTGTAAACCCAATAATCAAACAGAGATTCAGTGAAAATTTAAAAAATTGCATTGATTTATCAAGACCAGTCAACATGCTTGTCTCAGAGCAGTGCGAAACGATGCTGAAATAGTTATTGCTTCAAATCCTATTGCTTCTAACTTGAAAATTCTCTTTAAATAAATAAGACCTACACCACTTTTAACAGCACATTACTCAACACTAGTGAGACTCATTTTGCCTACGGTAGGCCTACAGTATATCGGAAAATATTTTTTTCAATGACGTGACTCTACGCCAATAATTACATTTAGAAAATCAAATAAAATTTTATTTGTCACATACACATGGTTAGCATATGTTGATGCGAGTGTAGCGAAATATTTGTGCTTCTAGTTCCGACAATGCAGTAATAACCAACGAGTAATCGAACCTGAAACTTTCACAACAACTGCCTTATACACACAAGTGTAAAGGGATGAAGAATATGTACATAAAGATATATGAATGAGTGATGGTACAGAACGGCATAGGCAAGATGCAGTAGATGGTATCGAGTACAGTATATACATATGAGATGAGTAATGTAGGGTATGTAAACATATTAAGTGTCATTGTTTAAAGTGGCTAGTGATAAAAAAAAATACATAAATTCTTCCAATATTAAAGTGGCTGGAGTTGAGTCATTGTGTTGGCAGCAACCACTCAATGTTAGTGGTGGCTGTTTAACAGTCTGATGGCCTTGAGATAGAAGCTGTTTTTCAGTCTCTCGGTCCCTTCTTTGATGCACCTGTACTGACCTCGCCTTCTGGATGATAGCGGGGTGAACAGGCAGTGGCTCGGGTGGTTGTTGTCCTTGATGATCTTTATGGCCTTCCTGTGACATCAAGTGGTGTAGGTGTCCTGGAGGGCAGGTAGTTTGCCCCCGGTGATGCGTTGTGCAGACCTCACTATCCTCTGGAGAGCCTTATGGTTGTGGGTGGAGCAGTTGCCGTACCAGGGAGTGATACAGTCTGACAGTATGCTCTCGATTGTGCATCTGTAAAAGTTTGTGAGTGCTGTTGGTGACAAGCCGAATTTCTTCAGCCTCCTGAGGTTGAAGAGGCGCTGCTGCGCCTTCTTCACAACGCTGTCTGTGTGGGTGGACCAGTTCAGTTTGTCCGTGATGTGTACGCCGAGGAACTTAAAACTTTCTACCCTCTCCACTACTGTCCCGTTGATGTGGATAGGGGGGTGCTCCCTCTGCTGTTTCCTGAAGTCCACGATCATCTCCTTTGTTTTGTTGACATTGAGTGTGAGGTTATTTTCCTGACACCACACTCCGAGGGCCCTCACCTCCTCCCTGTAGGCCGTCTCGTCGTTGTTGGTAATCAAGCCTACCACTGTAGTGTCGTCTGCAAACTTGATGATTGAGTTGGAGGCGTGCATGGCCACGCAGTCGTGGGTGAACAGGGAGTACAGGAGAGGTCTCAGAACGCACCCTTGTGGGGCCCCCAGCATCAGCGGGAATGGAGGATTCTAAATGAATATCTAATAGGCATTTTTTGTTAAAATCTGTGAGAATATCTGAAAATATCTAAGGGACTTTTATACAATTCTAAATTAATTAATAATAATAATAATCACTTTGTTGAAGAAGTTAAGGTATTTTTGGAGAGGATTTTGTTTTCATTTAACCTAGAGTGAGTGAGAAAAAGGCCATTTTTGAACATGGGGTGAGACATTCTCACTAATTTGTAAATAAAGCCAGTTTGTTTTTTAGAATGATTTATTTCTGGAGAAACCAAAAGCCACAATGTCCCAAATAATTAGTATCTACCTTTCCAATTACTTTTAGAGTTTGGGATTTACAAATGTGTGCTTTTCATGTAATTTTTAAGAATAACTTTTGACTGACGCCTTTAGTGAGAGGTCTAATTCTTTAATATTTAATCATATCTGCCCACCCAATTCATATCTAAAGGGACATTTTTTGCACCATTATTAGTTACGTTGTTTTAGTTTGAACGTGCAGACAGGCACTAAGAACAGCGGGAACATTTCCCTAGTCAGCGCCATAATTAATGCAATGCCCCTTAAAGTGTTGCTCTGTGCTACCCTGTGGTACGGGTTGGGGGTCCAACCCCCCTCCACCATGGGCTAGGTCTGTCTTCTGTGCGCTGCTCTGTGGCCCGTCCCGTGCCTCCTGCTCTCATGCCTTGAACCTCGTGCGCCTACCTAATCTGAAAACAAGACTCCCTAAATTGTATCAGCATATCGATTGCGCAACCAGGGGTGGTAAAACCTTGGATCATTGTTACTCTAACTTCCGCGACGCATATAAGGCCCTGCCCCGCCCCCCTTTCGGAAAAGCTGACCACGACTCCATTTTGTTGATCCCTGCCTACAGGCAGAAACTTAAACAAGAGGCTCCCACACTGAGGTCTGTCCAACGCTGGTCAGACCAAGCTGACTCCACACTCCAAGACTGCTTCCATCACGTGGACTGGGACATGTTTCGTATTGCGTCAGATAAAAATATTGACGAATACGCTGATTCGGTGTGCGAGTTCATTAGAACGTGCTTTGAAGATGTCGTTCCCATAGCAACGATAAAAACATTCCCTAACCAGAAACCGTGGATTGATGGCAGCATTCGCGTGAAACTGAAAGCGCGAACCACTGCTTTTAAATCAGGGCAAGGTGTCTGGCAACATGACCGAAAACAAACAGTGCAGCTATTCCCTCCGCAAGGCTATTAAACAAGCTAAGTGTCAGTACAGAGACAAAGTAGAATCTCAATTCAACGGCTCAGACACAAGAGGCATGTGGCAGGGTCTACAGTCAATCACGGACTACAAGAAGAAACCCAGCCCAGTCACGGACCAGGATGTCTTGCTCCCAGGCAGACTAAATAACTTTTTTGCCCGCTTTGAGGACAATACAGTGCCATGACACGGCCTGCAACGAAAACATGCGGTCTCTCCTTCACTGCAGCCGAGGTGAGTAAGACATTTAAACGTGTTAACCCTCGCAAGGCTGCAGGCCCAGACGGCATCCCCAGCCGCGCCCTCAGAGCATGCGCAGACCAGCTGGCTGGTGTGTTTACGGACATATTCAATCAATCCCTATACCAGTCTGCTGTTCCCACATGCTTCAAGAGGGCCACCATTGTTCCTGTTCCCAAGAAAGCTAAGGTAACTGAGCTAAACGACTACCGCCCCGTAGCACTCACTTCCGTCATCATGAAGTGCTTTGAGAGACTAGTCAAGGACCATATCACCTCCACCCTACCTGACACCCTAGACCCACTCCAATTTGCTTACCGCCCAAATAGGTCCACAGACGATGCAATCTCAACCACACTGCACACTGCCCTAACCCACCTGGACAAGAGGAATACCTATGTGAGAATGCTGTTCATCGACTACAGCTCGGCATTCAACACCATAATACCCTCCAAGCTCGTCATCAAGCTCGAGACCCTGGGTCTCGACCCCGCCCTGTGCAACTGGGTACTGGACTTCCTGACGGGCCACCCCCAGGTGGTGATGGTAGGCAACAACATCTCCTCCCCGCTGATCCTCAACACGGGGGCCCCACAAGGGTGCGTTCTGAGCCCTCTCCTGTACTCCCTGTTCACCCACGACTGCGTGGCCACGCACGCCTCCAACTCAATCATCAAGTTTGCGGACGACACAACAGTGGTAGGCTTGATTACCAACAACGACGAGACAGCCTACAGGGAGGAGGTGAGGGCCCTCGGAGTGGGGTGTCAGGAAAATAACCTCACACTCAACAAAACTAAGGAGATGATTGTGGACTTCAGGAAACAGCAGAGGGAACACCCCCCTATCCACATCGATGGAACAGTAGTGGAGAGGGTAGCAAGTTTTAAGTTCCTCGGCATACACATCACAGACAAACTGAATTGGTCCACTCACACTGACAGCGTCGTGAAGAAGGCGCAGCAGCGCCTCTTCAACCTCAGGAGGCTGAAGAAATTTGGCTTGTCACCAAAAGCACTCACAAACTTCTACAGATGCACAATCGAGAGCATCCTGGCGGGCTGTATCACCGCCTGGTACGGCAACTGCTCCGCCCTCAACCGTAAGGCTCTCCAGAGGGTAGTGAGGTCTGCACAACGCATCACCGGGGGCAAACTACCTGCCCTCCAGGACACCTACACCACCCGATGTTACAGGAAGGCCATAAAGATCATCAAGGACATCAACCACCCGAACCACTGCCTGTTCACCCCGCTATCATCCAGAAGGCGAGGTCAGTACAGGTGCATCAAAGCTGGGACCGAGAGACTGAAAAACAGCTTCTATCTCAAGGCCATCAGACTGTTAAACAGCCACCACTAACATTGAGTGGCTGTTGCCAACACACTGTCATTGACACTGACCCAACTCCAGCCACTTTAATAATGGGAATTGATGGGAAATGATGTAAATATATCACTAGCCACTTTAAACAATGCTACCTTATATAATGTTACTTACCCTACATTATTCATCTCATATGCATATACTGTACTCTACATCATCGACTGCATCCTTATGTAATACATGTATCACTAGCCACTTTAACTATGCCACTTTGTTTATATACTGTACTCTACATCATCGACTGCATCCTTATGTAATACATGTATCACTAGCCACTTTAACTATGCCACTTTGTTTACTTTGTATACATACTCATCTCATATGTATATACTGTACTCGATACCATCTACTGTATGCTGCTCTGTACCATCACTCATTCATATATCCTTATGTACATATTCTTTATCCCCTTACACTGTGTATAAGACAGTAGTTTTAGAATTGTTAGTTAGATTACTTGTTGGTTATCACTGCATTGTCGGAACTAGAAGCACAAGCATTTCGCTACACTCGCATTAACATCTGCTAACCATGTGTATGTGACAAATAAATTTGATTTGATTTGATTTGATCTCTGTGGATAGTATATCCAGGGGCGGCAGGGTAGCCTAGTGGTTAGAGCGTTGGACTAGTAACCGAAAGGTTGCAAGTTCAAATCCCAGAGCTGACAAGGTACAAATCTGTCGTTCTGCCCCTGAACAGGCAGTTAACCCACTGTTCCTAGGCCGTCATTGAAAATAAGAATTTGTTCTTAACTGACTTGCCTAGTAAAATAAAGGTAAAATAAAATAAATAAAATAAATATATTGTCCTGCTAGAAACGTTTGCAGAATTCACAGCATGCTACGCTTGTGAAAAACAGGGTTAATAATATATCTGTGAAAATATCTAATCATTCTAAATAATTTAATAATAATAATAATTGCTTTGTTTTAAAAATAAAAATAACGACATTTTGTTTTCAAATAACGTAAAGTGAGCGAGAAAAAGGCCATTCTTGAACATGGGGTGAGACATTGTTACTAATTTGTAAATAAAGCCAGATTGTTATTTAGAATGATTTATTTCTGTTTTTAGAGGGAGAGAAATCAAAAGCCTACCATCACCTCATGGGTCTCCCAGTCGTGGCCGGCACAGGTATTGAACCAGCATCAGTTTGCACTGTGATGCAGTGTCTTAGACCCGCTGCCCCACTCGGGCGCTGTACAACGTGACTTTAGGCTACAGTACTACAGTAAGAGCAAAGTAATCCTAACATTTCCACACCCTAATTGTAGTCTAAGATTCTCTTAGAATAAAAACCTTAGTGTAACAACAGTTTTAGTAAGTGATACTGAAGTCGTGCACAATTATCAGTTTCTATTTAGGTTTATGTAGCCCATTCATTGTCAGTTAGACACACAGTAGCGCCTTGGGATCCAAAAGCATAATCAGTGCTCTAACTCCCCCTTGCGCTGGTCTGGAGCAATGAAGTAGTGACGCAGGGTACCGTACTAAACTACAAAACTTTTAGTGGAGCAACCATTGTAGCTATAGCTACTCTATAAGCTAGCTTGACGTACTAGAAAGTAATATAAACAAGTTTAGAAAAAAAGTAACTTCAATAAATGTGGTTTACTATTTTCTGAAGCAATTTGGTTATCCTGTCTTGATTGCAGAAGTCCTATTTTGTTATCTCACAAAACGAGTCAGTGAATCGTGCCATTTCCATGGTAACCAGATACTCTTTCTGCCATACACGTCTTCAAACTCCTGTAAAACCCCTTAAGAATGCCCTTACGTAAAGGAAATATTTGAGGGGCTCTATGCAACGCCCTTGAACAATTCCCTTAGATAAAGGGAAATTATTCCTTAAGGGATTAAGGGAAACACTTAAGATGTTCTATGCAACCGGGCCCCTAACTTTAAGTTGTAATGTGCAAACCTTGTAGACGACTTTGACCAGTTCCATAGATGAAAATGTGTTCCCTCCGGCTGCCTGGAGGACACTGAGGATCTGTTGCTCTCTGAGGTTTCTATGGCTGATGTAATGCTGGATCTTAGAACCAGCGTCTTGGACCACAGGTCCATGACCTAAAGAAATGAATTTGGGAAGAAAGTAACGTATATGTTTTTGTATCAAGTCCTATGCATAGCTGATATAGCTGTAAATGTAAACTAGTAATCTGAAGAAGAGCCTCTCAAATCATGATGTCATGTGGCTTCAGACATCTATATATTTTTGTCCACTTAATGACACACTCTACGTCCCAATTGGCACCCTATTCACTATTTAGTGCACTACCAGGGCATATGGACAAAATTACTGCACTAAATAGGGAATAAGGTGCCATTTGGGACGCATTCCCATGAGTTTTAAGAAGTGTTTTAGAGCTCAATAACAAACCTGGGTATATTAGGTCAGCCTGTGAGTCCAGCAGAATTTGCAGAGATTTCATATAGTCATAGAGATCTTCAAACACGGCCGTTCCCTCCCCCAAAATACAGTCTCCTGAGAAGATGGCCTTCTCTTCCTCCAAAACAAGGGCCATGTGGTCATCTGTGTGTCCTGGGGTGAACAGGACTCTGCGCGCGCACACAAATACACACACCCACAGTTATACATAGAGCCATAATAAAGCTTATGCACTTCACAGTGCTTGACTTGGACTGAAATAGGTGCCGGGACTGTTTATATTTAGGTGCCGGTACTGAGCTCCGGTGAGCTGCTGCCCAAGTCAAACACTGGCACTACACTATTTACACAGTAACGTTACACTTACTTCAGTGTGGCCCCCTCAGTTTCTATGACGTCTCCATGTTTCAGGTAAGTGTACGTCTTACTTGGTCCTATTCTTTCATCAGTTGGGGGAGAGCGAGGGAGTTTACTTACTTGTAACTCAGAACCTGCGAGGAGAAATAAAAGCACATAGGCACACAAGCGATGTGTGGCTTTCTGAGTCAGCGTCAACAAAAAGCACATAACGCCCTGGACCAGATCTAAAAGGCCTCTGAAGCTGTCAATCTGTGGCTGACAAAATGAGACAGTTACTATCGTCAGGTGTCACTCACTTCCAGTAATGTCTCTGCAGATGTCGATCACCCCACCTGTATGGTCGTGATGCCAATGGGTGACAATGATCTCCTGGATGGCAGTGTTGAACTGGCTCAAGGCTTGTTGGAGACTGCTGATGTACTCAGGGACGGCAGGCTCTCCTGTGTCTATCAACACTCGCCTTAAAACAACAATTTAATTCATGCAGTTTGATACTTTTGTGTAGTTTCCATATCCATAACACTCTTTCAATAAAATTGTACTACATTAGACCTTCAACTGAAAATGGATAGGCACGCATGAAGCAATGCTGTCCAAGGGGGGAAATGCGAGGCTAGTACAGGTGTGGAATACATTTCCACAAAACGAAAATACCTTTTCCCCGTTCCAACTAAATACGTATTGGTTCCTTGTAGTGTCATTGGACCGGGGTTGCATCCCAGGATTCGCACAACTCTGGACGATAGCTGCTCGATACGAGGGAGTATTGCACTCATGGTTCACGACGCAATCAGGTACGTATATCAATTGTGCTAACTCAAAGACCCGTGCAATGTGAAAATAAAAACTGTAGTCCAAGACGCTGAAGTTGTAAATTAGCTTTGAACTTCACCTCTCCGATGTAAATAAACATTGACCTGGAGTGGAGGATTACTTCCTGTGTGACGTGGCACCTCACCTCGTTTCAAAATAAAAGCCTCATTATCCAAATAAAAGTGTTTGCTAAAAGTCATAACAATTTAGTCTCAAACTACAAAACGATTGCATATAATTTCATAATAATTATAGTACATCGTAAATACTGCCCCCCCCCCAATTTTTTAAAATATTTTTAGATTTTTATATATATATATATATTTATAGATGGCAATGACAGACACAAGCACGAGATGGTAGTAACTGAGCTAGGTCAATAGGTAGAGCCATTGTCAAATCTTATTCATAGATACATGGTTAATCAATTGACTATATCAGTATGTTGTAGATAAAGTGTGACAGAATAATAAGATAATTACGATTTATGATAAACACATTTGCACATTTCTCTGTAGAAAAAAAACAAGAACGACCGTTTTCAGCACAAACTGTTGAAAACAACTATACGTTATGTTTGTGTGAGCATTTGTTTCTTTCCAGCTTAAATATCACATTGGGTTTGTTTAGCCTCTGTAAGTGTATTGACTTTAATTATTTATAGTAAGTAAAGCTAAATGATTTTTGTCTGCGGTCATCGGCATAAATGTAACAGACCTTCACACATTTCTACATGTCATTTATTACACGATTTAACACCAACTCATTTAATATGTTTTGACTTTGCAGTTCCTATGCATTGGCCGTATTGTCATCATATAGAATATAAGGGACAGCATGATCTTAAATAAAGCTGTGTGATATTTATTTTATTCATTCTATTACCCCCCTAAGTGCTTCATGAGTAATAGTACATGCATTACAAGAGATCAATACAGTCAAATTAACCCATAAAACTGACATAGGATGCAGCTGTAAATCGTACAATGGGTCCAACTACACCCATAACACAACCCATCCCACTGAATGCTGTGTTTGATATTTGTCTCTCATAAATTGTGACCTATAAAAATGGCTGCTTGGTCTATATAATATTTACAGGAGCGTTGAGAGGTAGCAGAGACCTTTTCTAAATTAAATGGATCCTGCCATCTGGGTATCAGGGCCCTTTTCTTCTCTTCTCTCCCTCTGTAATTACACAACATAATGGCTGTGCAATCTGTCTGTAATCTCACATTATAATCACTCTGCTTTCCTTCCCTCTGCACCTCTCTCCACTGCTGCTTAATTCAATATAAATGTAAATGACCGGGAGAAAGAATGGAGAAAGAAATGTAGAAATCTCATTTTTATTTACATGCCTAATCACAATAAATTGTTTTGTGTGAATTTTGGTGAAATATGAATGGGGTCGCAGAGGATAAGGGAAAATGAGAGAAGTTTGAGGGTGTTTGAAGAATCCTTTGGTTAAAGCGTTTTATTTCACAAATCCATCATAGTGCCCTTGTTATAGGCTTACTGAACCATAGTGCTATTCAGACATGAACTATTTCTTCCATTTAAAAACACCACAGAACCCTTCATAATTCATAGAAATAAGGAATATAACGGCACTAATTTTATCATAATTTATTATTGAAAATGCTCAAAAACGTTGCGTAATTACGTCTCCCATTTAGAAACTTAATTTACCAATGGTTTAAATGGAGAGAGAGACTGGGAGAGAGAGAGAGAAGGAGAGAGACAGAGGGAGAGAAACCAGCTCATTGGACCAAAGACACGTTGCGTTAATAATGTATGACTAAGCAGGTGTAGCAGGATGAGAGTTTAAATATGGATTATAGATAACAGACATTTTAGGGTAGATGCCTGATGTGTAATCTCTCAACTGTCCTTCAACAAATCACTGCAATATATACACCCACTAATATTTTATGGGAGCAGTTGTGAGGATGCCAGAGTCACAATTATCTCTTGAATATCCCACTTTGCTTGTGTTGTTATCAAAGTATTATTATCCAAATACAGTCTCTACTTCGCCTATGTATTTCTTATACTATTCTGACTGTACTCCATATATCTGCTGTTTACTAGTTTCATCATTCAGAATCCTTGTATTCAAGCAATATCTCACCGTTCATTACACCCCTAAACCTAACCCTGTCAGTCCCGAGTCCATTCAAATGAGACACAAGCAATGATGTATGCATGAGCCCTGAGTGCAGTGAAGGACTCTTCAAGTCAAAGTTGTGATAAAATTTTCTTTGCGTCTGCATAAACCCTTCTTGAAATGTATCAACATGTTCGGTCCCCTGACAAACCTTTGACTGCCTTGTATGATGTCACCACCAATGAAGGATGCTTGACTTGTTACTATCCCTCCTTTTGCTGTGATGAAACATCGACGGGTCTGTAGTGGATTGAGAGCTTGAAGTTCCTCTGTGTCCACATCACTAAGGAATTAACATGGTCCACACACACCCACACAGTTGTGAAGAGGGCACTACAACGCTTCTTCCCCCTCGGGAGGATGAAAATGTTTGACATGGGCCCTCAGATCCTCAAAAAGGTCTACAGCTGCACCATTGAGAGGATCTTGACTGGCTGCATCACCACTTGGTACGGCAACTTCAAGGCACCAGACCGCAAGATGCTACAGAGGGTGGTGATCACTGGGGCCGAGCTCCCTGCCATCCAGGACCACTACAATATACCAGGTGGTGTCAGAGGAAGACCCAAAAAATGGTCTAAGACTTCAGCCAACCAAGCCATAGACTGTTTTCTCTGCAACCGCACGACAAGCGGTATCAGTACACCAAGTCTGGAACCAACAGGACCCTGAACAGCTTCTACACCCAAGGCATTAGACTGCTAAACAAGACCTCTAAATAGCTAATCAAATGGCTACCCAGACTACCTGCATTGACCTTTTTTGCACTAACTCTCTTGCACTGACTATGCACACACACTAGACTCTACCCACACATACTTACACTGACACCCCAACACACACACACACACACACACACACACACACACACACACACACACACACACACATAACACACGCACACATGCATACTAGCACTACACACACACTCTCTCTTTCACACACACACACACACATAATTTCACACTCACCACATACACTGCTGCTACTGTATTTTATCCTGCTGTCTAGTGACTTTAGCCCTACCTGTAGCTACCTCAATTACCTCATACCCATCGACTCGGAACTGGTACTCCCTGTATATAGGCATGTTATTTTTTACTAGTTATTGTTATTCATTATTCACTGTATAGTTAGTTACTTCTCGTGTCACTGTTTCATATTTTTTTCAATCTTTCACTCTGCATTGTTGGAAATGAGTAAGCATTTCACTGTTAGTTAGTCTGCATCTGTTGGTTACGAAATATGTGACAAATAAAATTGGATTTGATTGAGCTTCTTGTAGTCTACGTATAGGAATTAGGGATGAAAGTCTACGTGCTGTTCTTTTAAGTTCTGTCGCTAGAGGTCATATGGGGAAACAGGTGAGAGTGCTGAAAGGCAGACATTTATATAACAGAGTGGGATTGACAATTTACACCAGCAATGAAAGAGCAGGATGCTATTGATCTGTCCCCTACCCTGGCCACCGCACCGTATCAATTTTGCCAGCCAAAATCAATATGATGTGTATAACAAGGAGCTGAGAGCCTGGTCAGAAGTAGTGACCTATGTAGGGAATAGGGTGCCATTTAGGATGTAGCCAGACTCAGTTAGCCTAGCTTGCCTTACTCTACCACATTAGCATTCGCAATGTTTTCCTGTCTGACTGCTCCTGGCTCTTCACTAGAGTGGAGGGCTAGCTAGATATTGCTTAATTAGTTTCATCAGCAGGAATACATTAAATCCAGTCACACCGAGAGACAATGAGCCCCTTTGTGCCCCTCCGTGAAAACATATTCAAGTGTATTGATTTTCCACACTGAATAAAACCTCCCTTTGATACTTGAGAGAGAGAGAGCTGCTGTCATCAAGGCAAAGGGTGGCTACTTTGAAGAATCTCAAATATAAAATATATTTTGATTTGTTTAACACTTTTTTGGGGTTACTACATGTTTCCATATGCCTTATTTCATAATTTTGATGTCTCCACGATTATTCTACAATGTAGAAAATAGTAAAAATAAAGAAAAAGGCTTGACTGAGTAGGTGTGTCCAAACTTTTGACTGGTACTGAAATCATTTAACTTGATTTGCTGTTTGTATTGCCTCCTGATTTATCAGACATTTTCTTATTTGCTTATTCTTATTCATTTTCTTATTCAATTCATACCCGCCGTACAGTTCAATGAATCCATCTGTTGTCCCTGTATAGTAGATCGCTCCTTTGAGTGGGAGAGGTCAATCTGATCTGATAAAATATGTTGATTATTTCATGGGGTTGGACTGTCGGACGGAACACTGTGGATGCATGTGGCATTTTGGCAACTTTATATCAGAGTTGTGCATGTTGTCATAGAAATAGATAAGAGATAAGAGGACTCATCATTGATATTATTTGTTTTAGCAAGGACAATGCCATTGAGGGATTGCACAGTTTTAAAGTATTCAACTAGGTGGGGATTCCTATGAGTTGGAAGCAATCAGCCAATGAAGAAGAAGAAAATGGACTACTTGAAAATTGAGATGTTGCTCATGTTGTAACAGATGCTAGAATTGCACAGATACAAATATGAGGCCTCTATATATCTCTATGGCCTGTTGTTCAGAGGAGTATCTGCCCTCTTATTAGCTTCAATGGTCCCATCTGATCTCGCCTTCTCCTGCCTGCCTTCCATATTTGAGGACATGTATTTCCATTGTTAGAGCGGTCACTCGAATATCTTGTCAATATAATAGACCGATTATACTCGACCCGCTCAGTTTTCCACCACAAAACACCAAAAGATTGTCAAAAAGAGTAGAACCAGCTCACCTGCTTTTACACTAACATATGACTATCAGATGTTACATTTTCTTTAGAATAGTTTTTTTTTAAGGAAAAGATTCACCATATTATTGAATTATCCATGTGGTCTTTATTAAAGGGCACTTCATTTAATATAACGGCCTTGTAAAATTCAAAGGATCTTAAATGGCACTCTTTTCATGGAATGACCCTACAGTACTTTGGTTCAAATCAAATCAAGCTTTATTTATACAGCACATTTCAGACAGGTCTGTTAAAATATCTCTTTTTAAATATGTCCACAGTTTTGGCCCCCCTCAGGTTCTCTGGCAGGGTATTCCAGAGGCTGGGGGCATAGTAACTAAAGACTGCCTCTCAATGCCTCTTGGTCCTAGGCTTTGGGATAGTTAAAAGGCCAGTGCCAGAGGACCTGAGGGACCTACTGGGTGTAAATAACTTAAAAACATGTCTGACATGTATTGAGGTGCACAATCGTGGAGTTTTTTAAAAACTGATAGAAGAATCTTAAATTAATTCTAAAACTCACAGGCAGCTAGTGCAGAGACCTTAAAACCGGTGTAATATGTGCTCTCCGTCTGGTCTTGGTCAGTATCCGTGCTGCAGCATTCTGTATGTTTTGCAGTTGACCTATGGCTTTCTTGGGTAGACCAGACAGGAGAGTGTAACAGTGCTCTTCTTGCGTTGTGTACAATCAGTCATCGACACGGAACTCCAACATGTAGCACCAGTCATGTAGATTTATTCTGATAGGAACGGCACAAAATTGCACGGCATGCAATGCACATCTCACCATCCAACTCTGCACTCACGCACGCTGGTTTGGTGCTTGTTCACTGGGCTAGTTACCAAAATAATACAATTACAATATACAATATAATATCTTTAACAATGTACCTGATAGGAACGGCACAAAATTGCACGTCATGCAATGCACATCTCACCATCCAACTCTGCACTCACGCACTGTACAAAATATATGAACCCCCCCACCAGATATAGTAAGTTGCTAGCTAGTACTGGCGGGAATTCTCTACAACAAATATTCTCCAAAAATCGCTGCATCTTATGTGTTGATGTTCGAATAACATTTACAAACAATTTGATATAAATTGTACATTTAAATCATCACTTGAGAGTATATAAATCACTTTTGATGTACCGCTGGTTTGGTGCTTGTTCACTGGGACGATTCTAACTGGAACAACCCCCCTCGTAAGCAAGCTACGCAAACCAGCCAATAAGATGCCATGTTGAGTAGGTGAAGGCAAGACAAACTCAAACCAAAACCCCATTGGCTTAACAATAAAGTGGCAAGGGGAATCACCAATATAACCCTGTTACAAGAGCATTACAGTAGTCAAGCCTGCTTGTAAATAAAAGCATGGAAGAGTCGCTCTGTATCAGCCTGGGAGAAACGGCCGCACCATGGCAATGTTCCTCAGGTGGTAAAAAGCTATTTTGGTCACATTCCTAATGTGTGATTCGAAATTGAGTACAGAATCTAAAATAACACATAGGTTTTTTACCTGGTGTTTTATCTTTAATGCCCATTAATTCAAATGTGCGGCCAGAATCTCTCTCTGCGCTTTGGATCCAAAAATAAGTACCTTGGTCTTGTCTTGATTTAGCTGGAGGAAGTTGTGAGCCATCCAAGTATTTAAATCACTAATACAGTCTAATAATTTAACCATGGAGCTAAAATCCTCTGGTGACACAGAAATGTAAAGTTGTGTATTGTCTGCGTGGCAGTGAAAACCAGTGTTGCGTTCTTGTCGCATGTGCGGAAGATCCAACACTTTTTTCATCTCGTTTAAAAAATATTCCTGGGCCAGATTGTGTTGTTGTTGCTATCAGTTGTTCGAAGTTGCGGTCATGGAGATTCCCAATCCTTTGATATATGTAGGTACCTGCTACCAATTGCCATGTTTAGCCCATTTGTTGTCTGTTTAAATCATGTAAAATTGTGTTTTGCACATACAAATAAAGCAAGTGGTGGATGTGAGAGATTATTACTTAGCAGCTTTCATCCCCTCAGGACTAAATTATGGCAGGTCCATTTGCCAATATGCTGATTCACGGCAGGCCCGTGTCTCAGGTTTATCTGGACTGGAGCCAACTCGATACAAACTGTCAGACAGTGGCAGGAAGCTACTGATTAAAGATGCCTAATAAAGGTTTTGTATAATTTCAGATAGTAGTATTGAAAGTAGAGTTCACGCCATCCAATTCTTATGATATTCTATGAATTCCAATTCGTACAATATTTTACAAATGTGTAAGTACTTAAGATCCCATTCGATCTCTTTAATATGAGCAGTCATGGAGCAAAACAATCCTGAGGAGCGAGAGAGAGAGAATTGGGATGTCCTGAAGTGCGACCACAGCATCTATTGCTGAATTGTTAATAGAAGCAGAGCACAGACTGAGGTGTGAATCCCCAAAGCTATGGCAAAGACTGTGCACCATATGGCAGTAGGCAAGGTTCCATGGCAGCTCTCTGCATGTGAAGAATCACACAGACACATGAACAGAAGTAATAGGAAAATACATATCTATTATATGCTAGGACAGTTTATTGCATGGCTGGTTATACCCAATCCATACTGCTATTGGTTCTTCCATGCCATACCCTTCTGAAGGGGGGTTTCTCGCCAGACTAGCACATTCAGGCAACAGAGTCATTAACTTTTTAAATAGAAAGGTGACTATTGTTGGCCCATAGAAAATGATTTCAACATCATTTGCAATTCAGATTTTTAGCACATTTGTGAAAGTTTTAAATATTGAATATCTATAGGGCTCCAAATTGTGATCCTTGCTAATTGCATAGATGTCAACAGCGAGACCCTATCATATTAATTTAATCTGGAGATGATGATTAGTTCTCCCTAATTTAGAACTATATATCAAGGTGCCAACTGGCACCCTATTTCCTATGTAATGCATAGGGCTCTGGTCAAAAGTAGTACACTATGTGGGGAATAGGGTGTCATTTGGGGTGATCCTATGTCTGTATATGAGTGAGTGCAGTGCTCTTATTTCTAAGCGCAAATTGAGAGACCACCACCTGTCAGGGGACCTGCAGTTTTATGATCTTGATCCAAATGAGCTATGTGTCACCCTGTCGTCACACAGGCCTCGCTAGCACTTCAATGGAGTCTCTACCCACACACTGTCACATCTAGAATTGTTTCAGTTACACACTCACTGAATCCTCTATACTCACACATTTTCAAAAAGCAAGGGGAGGGAGGTGGTGATGAGATTTGATGAAGTTCAATGTCACTTTCAAAGAAAATATCTTTATTTTTTAAATTTCTTCATAAAGAGAGAGAGAGAGAGAGAACTTCTTGTAGATAGAAGCTACATCTCTTAAAGGGGCAATCCGGGATTGGTACATCTGTTTTTGGACTTCTAAATGAATACTATATGTATGAAGGACGCTAAGTAATGCCACATTGTCAGTAGCCTGGATGGACAACACAGACTAAAATGGACAAACCCTTTTATATATGCTAGACATGCCCTGTAAATTGCATTACAAACAACAACACTTCAATTTTGCTAGAAACAATCTGAGATGAAAGCGTTTGTGGTAGATTGCCTGGTAGAGATTGAAGGCGTGATTGAGCAGTGTTGGCTTTTGAAAGAGCAGGTAGGCTAAACCTCCCCTTTTCATTCTTAGATCAAGCCAATGAATGACTTTCTAGATAATACCCACCTCAGGCCAGGAAATAGAAAGAAGCTGTTGTGTCTGTCAGATGCAAAGACATATTGGATTCAGTCAAAGAAGTTAAAGTTAAAGACCAGCTTTTCCCCGTCTTACCATAGAATGCCCGTGGACTGATTGTGACCCAACTTTGGACTGAAGTTGATACCTGTCTGAGGTTCTTCCCGATGCTCCTACAGGCCTAGTGTAGGAATTTGCACTATTCAGAATGAATTTTAAAGATCCTGCAGGAGTAGAACCTCTGGAATATTTTGATATTCCTGTCGGACATGCTTTCCTGTAGGATTCCGTGGGACCGTTTTGTTTGGGAGACCTTCAATCTAAGCATATGATATAATGACGAGGAAATCATGTTTTGACCGACATTGTCTTCATCACGACGGTTGTCGTGGCTCAGTGGTATGTTCACACAGCTGGAAGAGAGAGAGGAAACACATAATTTCCTCTCTCACTTCCTTCCCTCTCTCCATTGGCTAAATTGGATCAGACATGCAGGTTCTTGATAGGCTGAGGGTGAGGGGGGTGGTTGTTGCTGTTGCTAGGATTCTGTTGCTAGGATCTCCGCTGTCGCTAGGCTCTGTAGGAAACATGTAATGAATTATGGATGGTTGATTTTCTCATAGAGGCCTCATCTGAAATGCAGATGAGCTCAATCCTCCCTCCTTCCCTTCTCTCCCTCCGCTCTGCTTTCCCCATACACATACTTTATTCTGGGTTCATTAAAGGAATCAGGAGTTTGGAATTCGGGAGCCGGCCATTATGTAAAGCCAGTTGCCACTGCCGGGACTCTAGAATATTGATATCAATTCTCATGCAAACACAGGTCAGAGGTCAATATCTGTTATTTTGTCTCCAGAAGGCATGGATGATGGCTCGGAACAACCCCCCTCCAACACCTCTCACCCTCTCCCTTCCCAGATTACAGATTACTTTTAGATGAGGGACAAAACACTGGCAGCAGAGAACACCACAATACAACAGGCATTATCTCACGAACAGGAAGAGGCCGTTGAGAGCAGTGTGGAGAATGAAGGCTCATTAACAGATACTACCTGATGGTCAATGTGGCGGTAGCTGCCGTTTGCCTTATAAAACCCATGTCTACATTTGGCAACATTTTCTATGAGGTACATACGTACATATAATGGTTTATACCATGCTTTACAATGCCGCCTGGGCAGCAGGTAGCCTAGTGGTTAAGAGTGGTTCAAGTCCCCAAGCTGACTAGGTGAGAAATCTATCGATGTGCCCTTGAGCAAGGCACTTAACCCTAATTGCTCCTGTAAGCCGCTCTGGATAAGAGCGTCTTCTAAATAACGAACATTTTAAAATGTTATAATACACTTATAATATGTTATGACACTGACTGCTACCCTACATTCTATGTAAATGCAATCAATTTAAGAGTTACTGTTGAATTACATTTACATTTACATTTAAGTCATTTAGCAGACGCTCTTATCCAGAGCGACTTACAAATTGGTGCATTCACCTTATGACATCCAGTGGAACAGCCACTTTACAATAGTGCATCTAGGTCTTTTAAGGGGGGAGGGGAGAAGGATTACTTTATCCTATCCTAGGTATTCCTTAAAGAGGTGGGGTTTCAGGTGTCTCCGGAAGGTGGTGATTGACTCCGCTGTCCTGGCGTCGTGAGGAGTTTGTTCCACCATTGGGGGCCAGAGCAGCGAACAGTTTTGACTGGGCTGAGCGGGAACTGTACTTCCTCAGTGGTAGGGAGGCGAGCAGGCCAGAGGTGGATGAACGCAGTGCCCTTGTTTGGGTGTAGGGCCTGATCAGAGCCTGGAGGTACTGAGGTGCCGTTCCCCTCACAGCTCCGTAGGCAAGCACCATGGTCTTGTAGCGGATGCGAGCTTCAACTGGAAGCCAGTGGAGAGAGCGGAGGAGCGGGGTGACGTGAGAGAACTTTGGAAGGTTGAACACCAGACGGGCTGCGCGTTCTGGATGAGTTGTAGGGGTTTAATGGCACAGGCAGGGAGCCCAGCCAACAGCGAGTTGCAGTAATCCAGACGGGAGATGACAAGTGCCTGGATTAGGACCTGCGCCGCTTCCTGTGTGAGGCAGGGTCGTACTCTGCGGATGTTGTAGAGCATGAACCTACAGGAACGGGCCACCGCCTTGATGTTAGTTGAGAACGACAGGGTGTTGTCCAGGATCACGCCAAGGTTCTTAGCGCTCTGGGAGGAGGACACAATGGAGTTGTCAACCGTGATGGCGAGATCATGGAACGGGCAGTCCTTCCCCGGGAGGAAGAGCAGCTCCGTCTTGCCGAGGTTCAGCTTGAGGTGGTGATCCGTCATCCACACTGATATGTCTGCCAGACATGCAGAGATGCGATTCGCCACCTGGTCATCAGAAGGGGGAAAGGAGAAGATTAATTGTGTGTCGTCTGCATAGCAATGATAGGAGAGACCATGTGAGGTTATGACAGAGCCAAGTGACTTGGTGTATAGCGAGAATAGGAGAGGGCCTAGAACAGAGCCCTGGGGGACACCAGTGGTGAGAGCACGTGGTGTGGAGACGGATTCTCGCCACGCCACCTGGTAGGAGCGACCTGTCAGGTAGGACGCAATCAAGCGTGGGCGCGCCGAGATGCCCAACTCGGAGAGGGTGGAGAGGAGGATCTGATGGTTCACAGTATCGAAGGCAGCCGATAGGTCTAGAAGGATGAGAGCAGAGGAGAGAGAGTTAGCTTTAGCAGTGCGGAGCGCCTCCGTGATACAGAGAAGAGCAGTCTCAGTTGAATGACTAGTCTTGAAACCTGACTGATTTGGATCAAGAAGGTCATTCTGAGAGAGATAGCGGGAGAGCTGGCCAAGGACGGCACGTTCAAGAGTTTTGGAGAGAAAAGAAAGAAGGGATACTGGTCTGTAGTTGTTGACATCGGAGGGATCGAGTGTAGGTTTTTCAGAAGGGGTGCAACTCTCGCTCTCTTGAAGACGGAAGGGACGTAGCCAGCGGTCAGGGATGAGTTGATGAGCGAGGTGAGGTAAGGGAGAAGGTCTCCGGAAATGGTCTGGAGAAGAGAGGAGGGGATAGGGTCAAGCGGGCAGGTTGTTGGGCGGCCGGCCGTCACAAGACGCGAGATTTCATCTGGAGAGAGAGGGAGAAAGAGGTCAGAGCACAGGGTAGGGCAGTGTGAGCAGAACCAGCGGTGTCGTTTGACTTAGCAAACGAGGATCGGATGTCGTCGACCTTCTTTTCAAAATGGTTGACGAAGTCATCTGCAGAGAGGAGGAGGGGGAGGAGGATTCAGGAGGGAGGAGAAGGTTGCAAAGAGCTTCCTAGGGTTAGAGGCAGATGCTTGGAATTTAGAGTGGTAGAAAGTGGCTTTAGCAGCAGAGAGAAGAGGAAAATGTAGAGAGGAGGGAGTGAAAGGATGTCAGGTCCGCAGGGAGGCGGGAGTTTTCCTCCATTTCCGCTCGGCTGCCCGGAGCCTGTTCTGTGAGCTCGCAATGAGTCGTCGAGCCACGGAGCGGGAGGGGAGGACCGAGCCGGCCTGGAGGATAGGGGACATAGAGAGTCAAAGGATGCAGAAAGGGAGGAGAGGAGGGTTGAGGAGACAGAATCAGGAGATAGGTTGGAGAAGGTTTGAGCAGAGGGAAGAGATGATAGGATGGAAGAGGAGAGAGTAGCGGGGGAGAGAGAGCGAAGTTTGGGACGGCGCGATACCATCCAGTAGGGGCAGTGTGGGAAGTGTTGGATGAGAGCGAGAGGGAAAAGGATACAAGGTAGTGGTCGGAGACTTGGAGGGGAGTTGCAATGAGGTTAGTGGAAGAACAGCATCTAGTAAAGATGAGGTCGAGCGTATTTCCTGCCTTGTGAGTAGGGGGAAGGTGAGAGGGTGAGGTCAAAAGAGGAGAGGAGTGGAAAGAAGGAGGCAGAGAGGAATGAGTCAAAGGTAGACGTGGGGAGGTTAAAGTCGCCCAGAACTGTGAGAGGTGAGCCGTCCTCAGGAAAGGAGCTTATCAAGGCATCAAGCTCATTGATGAACTCTCCGAGGGAACCTGGAGGGCGATAAATGATAAGGATGTTAAGCTTGAAAGGGCTGGTAACTGTGACAGCATGGAATTCAAAGGAGGCGATAGACAGATGGGTAAGGGGAGAAAGAGAGAATGACCACTTGGGAGAGATGAGGATCCCGGTGCCACCACCCCGCTGACCAGAAGCTCTCGGGGTGTGCAAGAACACGTGGGCAGACGAAGAGAGAGCAGTAGGAGTAGCAGTGTTGTCTGTGGTGATCCATGTTTCCGTCAGTGCCAAGAAGTCGAGGGACTGGAGGGAGGCATAGGCTGAGATGAACTCTGCCTTGTTGGCCGCAGATCGGCAGTTCCAGAGGCTACCGGAGACCTGGAACTCCACTTGGATCGTGCGCGCTGGGACCACCAGATTAGGGTGGCCGCGGCCACGCGGTGTGGAGCGTTTGTATGGTCTGTGCAGAGAGGAGAGAACAGGGATAGACAGACACATAGTTGACAGGCTACACAAGAGGCTACGCTAATGCAAAGGAGATTGGAATGACAAGTGGACTACACGTCTCGAGTGTTCAGAAAGTTAAGCTTACGTAGCAAGAATCTTATTGACTAAAATGATTAAAATGATACAGTACTGCTGAAGTAGGCTAGCTGGCAGAGGCTGCGTTGTTGACTATGTAGGCTAGCTGGCATTGGCTGCGTTGTTGACACTACACTAATCAAGTCGTTCCGTTGAGTGTAATAGTTTCTACTGTGCTGCTATTCGGGGCTAGCTGGCTAGCTAGCAGTGTTGATTACGTTACGTTGCGTTAAAAGAACGACAATAGCTGGCTAGCTAACCTAGGAAATCGCTCTAGACTACACAATTATCTTTGATACAAAGACGGCTATGTAGCTAGCTATGTAGCTAGCTACGATCAAACAAATCAAGCCGTTGTACTGTAATGAAATGAAATGAAAAATGTGATACTACCTGTGGAGCGAAGCGAAATGCGACCCGGATTGTTGAGTGCAGAAGTTCTGTTCGGTAGATGTTGGCTAGCTGTTGGCTAGCTAGCAGAGTCTCCTACGTTAAGGACGACAAATAGCTGGCTAGCTAACCTCGGTAAATTAAGATAATCACTCTAAAACTACACACTCTAAACTACACAATTATCTTGGATACGAAGACAGCAAAGACAACTATGTAGCTAGCTAACACTACACTAATCAAGTCGTTCAGTTGAGTGTAATAGTTGTGCTGCTAATCGGTAGACGGTGGACTAGCTAACGGTGGACGTTAGCTAGCTGGCTAGCTGCAGGGCAGTGTAGACTGCGTTAGGAGGACGAAATACGATAATTACGCAATTATCTATGATACAAAGACGGCTATGTAGCTAGCTAAGAAGAAATTGCTAAGATTAGACAAATCAAACCGTTGTACTATAATGAAATGTAATGAAATGTAATACTACCTGCGGACCGAGTGCAGATGCGACCGCTCGCTCCAACCCGGAAGCCATGTGTAATGGTCACATACACATGGTTAACATATGTTAATGGTCACATACACATGGTTAGCAGATGTTAATGGTCACATACAGTGGAGACTTACCAATAACTTACCAATAATAAAGAACATTGATAATTAATAAAGGAGTTGTCATATCTGGTTTGACCCTAATTTATGAGTTAGTTATTTTAACCTCTGTCTTATCGTGTAATACATTTCACATCATCATTAGCGCCCAAAGGAAGGTCCTGAGTGTTCTTAATTAATAGTATAATAGTATAATCTATACTGTTCTGATAAAGACTAATTAACATTAAGTCAGCAGTAACAGCTTGAGCCGCTATAATGTATTTATCACTGCATACATTTAATCATTTTTTTTATTTTTTATTTTTTTATTTCACCTTTATTTAACCAGGTAAGCAAGTTGAGAACAAGTTCTCATTTACAATTGCGACCTGGCCAAGATAAAGCAAAGCAGTTCGACACATACAACGACACAGAGTTACACATGGAGTAAAACAAACATACAGTCAATAATACAGTAAAAAAACAAGTCTATATACAATGTGAGCAAATTAGGTGAGAAGGGAGGTAAAGGCAAAAAAGGCCATGGTGGCAAAGTAAATACAATATAGCAAGTAAAACACTGGAATGGTAGTATTGCAATGGAAGAATGTGCAAAGTAGAAATAAAAATAATGGGGTGCAAAGGAGCAAAATAAATAAATTAATTAAATACAGTTGGGAAAGAGGTAGTTGTTTGGGCTAAATTATAGGTGGGCTATGTACAGGTGCAGTAATCTGTAAGATGCTCTGACGGTTGGTGCTTAAAGCTAGTGAGGGAGATAAGTGTTTCCAATTTAAGAGATTTTTGTAGTTCGTTCCAGTCATTGGCAGCAGAGAACTGGAAGGAGAGGCGGCCAAAGAAAGAATTGGTTTTGGGGGTGACTAGAGATATACCTGCTGGAGCGTGTGCTACAGGTGGGAGATGCTATGGTGACCAGCGAGCTGAGATAAGGGGGACTTTACCTAGCAGGGTCTTGTAGATGACATGGAGCCAGTGGGTTTGGCGACGAGTATGAAGCGAGGGCCAGCCAACGAGAGCGTACAGGTCGCAATGGTGGGTAGTATATGGGGCTTTGGTGACAAAACGGATAGCACTGTGATAGACTGCATCCAATTTGTTGAGTAGGGTATTGGAGGCTATTTTGTAAATGACATCGCCAAAGTCGAGGATTGGTAGGATGGTCAATTTTACAAGGGTATGTTTGGCAGCATGAGTGAAGGATGCTTTGTTGCGAAATAGGAAGCCAATTCTAGATTTAACTTTGGATTGGAGATGTTTGATATGGGTCTGGAAGGAGAGTTTACAGTCTAACCAGACACCTAAGTATTTGTAGTTGTCCACGTATTCTAAGTCAGAGCCGTCCAGAGTAGTGATGTTGGACAGGCGGGTAGGTGCAGGTAGCGATCGGTTGAAGAGCATGCATTTAGTTTTACTTGTATTTAAGAGCAATTGGAGGCCACGGAAGGAGAGTTGTATGGCATTGAAGCTTGCCTGGAGGGTTGTTAACACAGTGTCCAAAGAAGGGCCGGAAGTATACAGAATGGTGTCGTCTGCGTAGAGGTGGATCAGAGACTCACCAGCAGCAAGAGCATTGTGTGATGAACATTCACTATATATACAAAATTATGTGGACACCCCTTCAAATGAGTGGATTCTGCTATTTCAGCCATACCCGTTGCTGACAGGTGTATAAAATCGAGCACACAGCTATGCAATCTCCATAGAGAAACATTGGCAGAAGAATGGCCTTACTGAAGAGCTCAGTGACTTTCACCGCGGCACCGTCATAGGTTGTCACCTTTCCAACACGTCAGTTCGTCAAATTTCTGCCCTGGTCTCAGTTGCAATACTCACTACCGAGTTCCAAACTGCCTCTGGAAGTAACGTCAGAACAATAACTGTTCTTCGGGAGCTTCCTGAAATGGGTTTCCATGGCCGAGCAGCCGCACACAAGCCTAAGATCACCATGCGCAATGGCAAGCATCGGCTGGAGTGGTGTAAAGCTTGTCACCAATGGACTCAGTGGAAACGCGTTCTCTGGAGTAATGAAACATGCTTCACAATCTGGCAGGCCGACGGATGAATCTGGGTTTGGCGGATGCCAGGGGAACGCTACCTGCCCGGTGCATAGTGCCAACTGTAAAGTTTTGTGAAGGAAGGATACTGGTCTGGGGTTGTTTTTCATGGTTCGGGCTAGGCCCCTTAGTTCCAGTGAAGGGAAATCTTCTTATTATCATTTTTTTTTAGGGGTTATATAAGCTTTAATATTGCAGATAGAGTGTAGCTTCCATCAATGTAATTGTCTGCATAATTTCCAATCCCCCATATCTTAAAAAAATAATATATACAGTATATACAGTCAAAAGTTACTAAACCTACTCATTCGAGGGTTTTTCTTTATTTTTACTATTTTCTACATTGTAGAATAATAGTAAAGATTTAAAAACTATGAATTAACACATATGGAATCATGTAGTAACCAAAAATATTTGAGATTCTTCAAAGTAGCTACCCTTTGCCTTGATGACAGCTTTACACACTCTGGCCATATACCACACCCCCTAGTGCCTTATTGCTTAAATATAGTACACTTATCATCATTTTGTTTTTATCTAGAGAGGTTCTGAAAAGTATCTAGATCCTCTATGACGCCGTGGAGGGATCCAAATTGTGGATTTAAAAGAAAACATGAATCATCAGCGTACAATGACTCCTTTATTTTTAAGCCCTAGATTTTTAACCACTTGACATCATTGTTGGATTTGATTTTAACAGCTAACATTTCGATAGCAATAATAAATAGATATTCCCGATAGTGGAGAACCTTGTATTACTCCTCTTGACAGTTTAAAACTTTCTGAGAAGTAGCCCTTATTTACTATTTTACACCTAGGGTTACTATACATAACTTTAACCCATTTTATAAGAGATTCTCCTCAATTGAAATATTCCAGGCATTTATATATAAACTCCAGTCATACTATATCAAAAGCCTTTTCAAAGTCAGCTATGAATACTATCCCTGATTTCCCAGATGTTTCATAGTGTTCTATTGTTTTCAGTACTTGTCTTATATTATCTCCATGTAAAAGAAAAACTGTCTGATTATGATAAATAATATCTGACAATAAGTTTTTTTTTTAATTCTAGCATTTTTGCATCACAACACTGGCATGTAAGAGGCCTCCGATGTTTAAAATGGACTGGATCTTTATATTTACCACTTGGATCCTGTTTCAATAATAATGAAATCAGACCTTCTTATTGAGTGTCTCATAATCTAACATTTATATAGGAGTGGTTAAGAGTATATCAAAACTGGCTTGGTGTACCTCCACTGGTATTCCATCCTGCTCTGGAGTTTTCCTGGACTTAAAGGCTTTAATTGCATCAAGAAGTTCCTCCTCTGTAATTTCACCTACACATGAGTCTTTCTGTATGGCGGTTCATTTTACATTATTAATAGAAAAAAAATCCATACAATTAGCTTCGGTTAGTGGAGATGGAGAAGACTGAAGCAAAAACATATGAAGTACTTTACTTCCTCTTTCTAAATATTGTTTGGTGAGTCATGGGGGACTCCATTTGTAACAAGTTTCAGTCAATTGTTTTTGGTAGAATTTCTACGTTGAAGATTAAAAAATAATTTGGTGCATTTTCCCCAATATTCTATCCAGTTCGCTTTATTTTTTATAATATATTACACTTGATATTTTTTTGAATAAGTTCCTCCATTTCTTTTTGTTTTTCCTCTAACTTATTCTGTGCCTCTATGGTACCGTTTTTATTGCTATCTAACTGTACTGTTAGTCCTTCCATTTCCTTTGTTAATATGGACTCTTTTGATCTAAATGTCTTTTGTTTTAGAGATGAGTACTAAATTGCATGGCCTCTAAAGGCACATTTAAAAGTGTCCCATACAATAAGGGGATCTACTGTACCTATGTCATGTTTGAAAAAGTCGGTTAGAAATGATTCTGTCCAACCTAAAAACAAGTTATCATCCAATAGGCTTTGATGAAATTTTCCAATATCGTTGCCTATGTGGAAATTCTGTAAGAGTCATATATGCCAATTATTTGATGATCCGACTGCATTCTGTCCCCTATCAACACGTTTTTTAAACTTTTGGTGCCAGAGAGAATGACATAAGAAAGTAGTCAAGGCGACTAGCTTGATTGAGCCTCCGCCATGTGCATCTCACTAGGTCAGGATATTTAAGCCTCCATATATCCACTAGTTCCAATATATCCATGACATTCGTGATTTCCTTAACTGCGTGAGGGAGATAGTTTGTAGTGTGATTTCCTTTACGGTCCATAGATGTATTTAAAACCGTATTATAATCTCCCACCATAATAATAGAGTCGTGTTGCTTGTAGGGCGGATAAATTATTATATATATTTTCAAAGGTAATGTGGTACGTGCTGGTGGCAGGGAAGTCAGGCGCAGGAGAATGAACTTGGTAAAAAACGGAGCTGTTTAATAAACATCAAAACCTCCGAAAACCAAAGTATACAAAATAACAAATAGAGGGTGCAAAACCCGCCGCACAACAGAATAATAATAAACACCTACATACAACAAACAATTTCCGACAAGGACATGAGGGGAAACAGAGGGTTAAATACACATGTAATTGATGGGATTGGAACCAGGTGTGTAGGAAGACAAGATAAAACCAATGGAAAATGAAAAATGGATCAATGATGGCTAGAAGGTTGGTGACATCGACTGATGAACAAGTCGTGACAGTACTCCAGACAGTACTCCAGCCAGTACTCCTACCTCGCTCACTCTTCTCAGGACTTTAAATGGCCCCACAAAACGCGGACCCAGCTTCCGGCAGGGCAGGCGAAGGTGCAGGTTTCGGGTCGAGAGCCAGACCCTATCGATCCCCTGGTCTGCGCCCACTGTCTGGCGCAGAACTGTGCGCAGAAGATGGACAGCGTCCCATGTCTCCTCCACGCACCGGAACCAGTCGTCCACCGCAGGGGCCTCGGTCTGACTCTGATGCCAAGGAGCCAGAACCGGCTGATACCCCAGTAAGGGGGTGAGGTTTGTGGAGGAGTGGCGTAGTGGCGGAGCGAGTTCTGGGCCATCTCTGCCCAGGGCACAAGGGTAGCCTAGTGGTTAGAGCGTGTGACTAGTAACCGGAAGGTTGCGAGTTCAAACCCCCGAGCTGACAAGGTACAAATCTGTCGTTCTGCCCCTGAACAGGCAGTTAACCCACTGTTCCTAGGCTGTCATTGAAAATAAGAATTTGTTCTTAACTGACTTGCCTGGTTAAATAAATGTTAAAAAAAAATATTTAAAAAAAATGCTGCCCACTCCCCTGGCCGGTCCTGGCAATAAGACCTCAGAATCCTACCCACATCCTGGTTTACTCTCTCCACCTGCCCGCTACTCTCGGGGTGAAAACCTGAGGTAAGGATAACCGAGATCTCCCAGACCTTCCATGAACAACTTCCAGACCCTTGAAGTGAACTGTGGACCCCGATCAGACACTATATCCTCAGGCACCCCGTAGTGCCGGAAGACGTGTGCAAACAAGGCCTCCGCAGTCTGTAGGTGGCAGGACTTAGAGAAACGATCCACAAATACCAGGATAGTGGTGTTTCCCTGTGAAGGAGGAAGAACAGTCAGGAAATCCACTGACAGGTGCAGACCATGGCCGTTGTGGAACGGGTAAGGGTTGTAACTTACCTCTGGGCAGGTGTCTAGGAGCCTTGCACTGGGCGCACACCGAGCAGGAGGTAACATAAACCCTCACGTCCTTAGCTAAAGTGGGCCACCAGTACTTCTCACTAAGACAGCGCACCATCCGACCGATACCAGGATGACCAGAGGAGGGTGACGTATAGGTCCAATAGATTAGCCGGTCGCGAACAGCAGACGGAACGTGTGGACGCACAGCCGGACATTGACGGGGAGCGGGCTCTGTACGCCATGATTGCTCAATGTCCGTGTCCAGCTCCCACACTACCGGTGCCACCAGGCAAGAGGTCGGGAGAATGGGAGTGGGATCCATGGGCCGCTCCTCTGTATCATACAGCCGGGACAATGCGTTTGCCTTAGCGTTCTGAGAGCCTGGTCTGTTTGAAAGGGTAAATACAAAACGGATGAAAAACATGGCCCACCTTGGCCCACCTTACTCCAGATTACGGTGGTCGGTCCAGATGAGGAAAAGGGTGTTTAGCCCCCTCAAGCCAATGTCGCCACGCCTTCAAGGCCTTGACGACAGCCAACAGGTCCCGGTCCCCCACATCATAGTTTCGCTCCGTCGGGCTGAGCTTCTTCGAGAAGAAGGCACAGGGGCGAAGCTTCGGTGGCGTACCCGAGCGCTGAGAGAGCACAGCTCCTATCCCAGCCTTGGACACGTCCACCTCCACTATTAATGCCAAAGGGGGATCCGGATGTGCGCAAAGGGGGATCCGGATGGGCCAGCACAGGAGCCGAGGTAAACAGAGCCCTCAGGTGACTAAAAGCCCTGTCCGCCTCAGCCGACCACTGCAAGCGCACCGGGCCCCCCTTCAGCAGTGAGGTAATGGGAGCTGCCACCTGACCAAAACCCCGGATAAACCTCCGGTAGTAGTTGGCAAACCTTAAGAACCGCTGCACCTCCTTTACCGTGGTGGGAGTCGGCCAATTATGCACGGCTGCAATGCGGTCACTCTCCATCTCCACCCCTGAGGTGGAAATGCGATACCCTAGGAAGGAGATGGATTGTTGGAAGAACAGGCATTTCTCAGCCTTGGTCATGCTCTAACAGGCGACCAAGCACTCTGCGCACCAGGGACACATGCACAGCGTGTGTAGCGGAGTATATCAAAATGTCATCAATATACACCACTACGCCCTGCCGGGGCAGGTCCCTGAAAATCTCGTCTACAAAGGCTTGGAAGACTGAGGGTGCATTCATCAACCCGTACGGCATGACGAGGTACTCATAGTGCCCAGAGGTGGTACTGAAAGCCGTCTTCCACTCGCCCCTGAGATCTAGTTTGGTGAAGAAGCGCGCCCAGTGCATTGACTATTGCTGTAGTTATGAGCGGTAGCGGGTAACTATACCTCACCGTGATCTGATTCAGACCTGATAGTCAATACACATCTGATTCAGACCCCCATCGCAGGGATTCGGAGACATATGTTTCCATAGCCTCCATCTCCACCGGAGGGTTATGGGTATGGCCAGGATTAAGGTTATAGGGTTAGGGTTCCATTAGATATCCGGATACCACAGAATAAAAAAGAAATTCCTCAATGTCCTTGTGTCCTGTTGACTCCTCAGCCAAGTGTTGAGTTTGTGCTGGCAGCAGTGGTGAGCCCTGGCCCTTTGGGATGGAGGAGGGTACTCCATTCTGAATGGTGGATCTGGCTGGCTGTTCAAGACTCCAGGCTGATCACCAGGGTTGTGTTCCAAAAGGCACCCTATTCCCTACATAGTGCACTACGGGGGCCTGGTTAAAGTAGTGCAATATACACAGAATAGTTTATGACTGTGAGGCATGAAGCTTCTCCAGACCTGAAGAACAGTCCAGGCGCTTCACCAGCCTTGTCTCTATCCTTGAACATAAACACACACACACACACACACACACACACACACACACACACACACACACACACACACACACACACACACACACACACACACACACACACACACACACACACACACACACACACACACACACGTCACCTTTCGATGGGCAATCATTCTGAGTAGTGGTATCACTAAGATATATTTGGCTTTTGCCAATCTTTGAAATTATTTTTTAAGCTTTTAATTATCGGTCCAAATTCATTCAGATCCAGAAACAAAACACCATTCAAGCTTTGTTCCTTCAATATGAGCATTTGATGTCCTTTCCTCTTTAAAATAATACTTTCTCCTATAGATGCCGTTTTGACAGGAAAACAACTTGACCCCAGCTCTAACATTTTGTTTTTAGCCAAAGAAAGGATAAAAGAGTCCCCTCTAAGATTGTACTAAAGAACTCGTGCATTCTAAAAGAACTCCCGTGCATTCTAAAAGAACTAAGAATCATTCTAAAAGAACTCCCATGCATGGAGCTCAATGTTCTGACATTCCACTCAGTCTAATGTCAGATAACAGGCTGATTACCAACAGAATGTAAAATACTTACAGACCTAAATAACATCTGAGGAATTTCTTAACGACCTCTCCTCATTCAACACACGGCATGTTCCCCCACTGGGTGTCATCATGCCTTGTAGTGTAGCTATTCTATTATAGTCATATTTTTCATCCTGATTCCCCAGTACACGGTTTGTCTGAGATCACCGTATCATTTGTAATTATGCAAAGTAGTCTTCTCATGCCATGCAAAAGGAAAGCAATTTTTGTATGCAAATGGTTAAATTCCCCCCGAGTGCGGCGATTGGAGGGGTGCTGATAAACGGCCTAATGATGAGTGACAGCATGCAATATTGGGGTCACCACATGTATGACACCGATGAAAATGATCAACTAAATGCCAGAAGTGTCCAGGATGAACACATGAGGGGGGCGAGATGAAACAAAGTGAAATGGCAGAGTCACAGCGACACCTATTAATCCTCAAATTGGATTGGATGTAATGAGAAAATATTTTCATAGTGATTGAAGTGCTGCGGAGTCTTTTAGTACGTTCAAAATGGCACTTTATCCCCTATATAGTGCAATACTATTGACCAGGGTCCTGAAGTACTAGGGGATAGTGTCATTTGGGACAATCTCCCAGATGTTGACAGTTGGAGCAACAGTCATTCAAATATCCCATGGTGGTCTTGTTCAAATGACCGCTCTGAAGACCACCACAGCCAGCAGCATTCAGAGATTAGACTCAACACCTCAAAACAACCCTGAATGACCCTGAAGCTTTAACCCACCTGAGGCTCTCAGACCAATAGAAAACTACAACTGTTTTTTTGCATTACACTATAGCGAAACGAGCCCGTGGTCGCTGTGTGTGGAATCTCACATCATTCACATGGTCAGACAGGGATATAAACAGGTTGACTTTGAACAATGGCTCTGGTAGGACTCTTTTTTTGAAGATGCTACGTCAGATGGGGACAGCTATTTTAAACAGACCAACGACCTTCAAGAATGGTGTCGGTCAAGTGGCCTTCCACATCAATGTGGAAAAGACAAAGGAGCTGATCCTCAATGGCAACAACTTGCCAATGTCCCAACCATTCTCTCTGGACGACCAACCAGTGGAGGTGGTTGAGTGTTTTAAATACCTAGGGACACAAATTGATAACAAGCTGAGTTTTACAGAGAATTCAGACGGTATTTTCTTTTAAGCAATCCAATGCCTGTTTTTAATGAGGAAATTGAAGGGGTTTGAGGTCAGCCAGGATGTTCTGGAGACGATATACAGCAGCTTGATGGAGAGCATCCTCACATTCAATATGACAGTCTGGTATGGTCATCTGAGCGTGAGGAGCAAAAGCAAACTGACCAGAATAGTAAACACAGCCAGCAAAGTAATTGGTCGACCACAGGCACATTTGAGCATTCTGTTCCACAAGGCAACCAAAAAGAAGACACTGGCTGTCGCTGGTGACCCCTGCCACCCTCTACACCCTCAGTTGGAGACCCCTGCCACCCTCTACACCCTCAGTTGGAGACCCCTGCCACCCTCTACACCCTCAGTTGGAGACCCCTGCCACCCTCTACACCCTCAGGTGGAGAGTCTTCCCTCTGCCCGGCGCTTCAGAATGCCCATGGCCAAGAAGAACGTGTGCAAACATGAATTAATTCATTGTGCTGTTGAACTACTGAACGCAAAGTAAATTGTATCACTATATGTACTTATCTATTCAGTGCAGCTGGGACAGCGGTCGTTTTTGAGTGAATGTATCAATGTCTTCTATGTTTTTAGTGTTTGCAACATGATGGACTGACTGTTTTAAATGTGATGATGTGAGAATGTATGTGTATGTGATCCTTTTAATGGAAGGTGATGCCAAAGAAACATGTCCATCCTTGATGGACAATAAAGTTTTATTCTATTCTATTCAAGTATTCACAGTATTGGCATGACATCACTAAAAGGGGGAGCGGCTATTTTCAGGGTCAACAATGTGGCACCACCACCTGTAGCTAGCTAGCTGTCATATGACAAATCTTGGTGTTTCTGTAAACAGATAGGCTTTTAAGAAGGGCCTGTTCCAATTATTCCAGTGAGACAAACCTGTTGGACCACCCTACATTTAATTACATTTATTTAACATAACATACAGTAGTGGAACACATGCTGGGAAGAGAGCTGACCATGGTCCTGAAAAGGTGCCTTGTTTGTAGAGGGTAGAATAGAATAGAATATATTTCCTTTATTTTGGTGGTAATATGTGGCTGGTCATGTTTATTAACTCTTTGTCACTTCTTAGAGGGACCTAAGGAGCAAGGTTAGGACCCAGAGAGTGTTTCACTGTTTATTTAGTGTGCTTATCCAGGCAAAACAAGAGCTTATTGATGGAGCTTGGTACATACTGAGCTTGGTACATATTGATATTGGTACATACTGAGCTTGGTACATGCGGTGCTTGGTACATACTGAATTTGGTACATACTGAGCTTGGTACATACTGAGTGTGGTGCATACTATGCTTGGTACATACGGAGCTTGGTACATACATTGCTTGGTACATAATGGGTGTGGTACATACGGAGCTTGGTACATACGGAGCTTGGTACATACATAGCTTGGTACATAATGGGTGTGGTACATACGGAGCTTGGTACATACGGAGCTTGGTACATACGGAGCTTGGTACATACAGAGCTTGGTACATACAGAGCTTGGTACATACAGTATTGTAGCTGGCTAAGACGTTGACTTTGAAAGCATAAAACAACAAATCGATGACTTGAGAGACTATGGGCTCTATTCTATCTGTATTGCTGAAGCGTTCTGACTAAAGCCGACAAATGCAGCGTTTACCATGAATGCAGTCTCCGCTGACGCTGTAACGCTGAACCTCTGCGATACGGATTGAATAGAGCCCTGAATGTGCCACAAGCTCTATATCCTCAGAGATGATTGGGCAGAAGAGCAGAGTTAGAGCAGTTATTTCTGTGTGTTTGCAATCCTACCAAACCACCTGTGGATCTTTTTAAAGTCACATTTTTTACTATGAAAAGCAGAATAGATTCCATCTATATCACTTGTTGATATATTTTTTCATGATCACTGGGATTTCTTATGGTGACTTCCTTCTCTCCAGTGTGTGTGTGTGCGTGTGGGACTATACGACATGAGTCAGTCAGCATTCCATCCTGTTACTGTGTGGTTGGTAGGAAGTGTTGACAGCATAATCTACAGTCTGAAGTAGCATGAAGCTGCCAAGCCACATGAATCACCATGCAGATTGGAGATCAGAATAGCACCCAGCCAATCACAGACTCTCTGGCTGACAATGAGGTGAGATTGGCAGGGTAAGGGGAGGAGGCCAAGCTAACTGTCAGGTTGATGTGACTTGGAGCTTACTCCACAGTGACCAATGCTTTGTTAGTGTTTGTCTTTCCTGCTCATACAGTGCTGCTGTTGCTCACAAATCAAATCACATCACATTTTATTGGTCACATACACATGGTAAGCAGATGTTAATGCGAGTGCAGCGAAATGCTTGTGCTTCTAGTTCCGACAGTGCAGTAATATCTAACAAGTAATCCAACAATTCCCAACAACTACCTTATACACACAAATCTAAGTAAAGGGATGGAATAAGAATATGTAAACTACCGTTCAAAAGTTTGGGGTCACTTAGAAATGTCATTGTTTTTGAAAGAAAAGCAAAAAATGTTGTCCATTAAAATAACCAGAAATACAGTGTAGACATTGTTAATGTTGTAAATGACTATTGTAGCTGGAAACGGCTGAGTGTCGGTTGCTGATAATGGTCCTCAGTACACCTATGTAGATATTCCATAACAAATCTGCCATTTCCAGCTACAATAGTCCCGTTGATGTGGATAGGGGGATGCTCCCACTGCTGTTTCCTGAAGTCCACAATCATCTCCTTTGTTTTGTTGATGTTGAGTGAGAGGTTGTTTTCCTGACACCACACCCTGAGTGCCCTCACCTCCTCCCTGTAGGCTGTCTCGTCGTTGTTGGTAATCAAGCCCACTACTGTTGTGTCGTCTGCAAACTTGATGATTGAGTTGGAGGCGTCCATAACCACGCAGTCAAGGGTGAATAGGGAGTACAGGAGAGGGCTGAGCAAGCACCCTTGTGGGGCCCTAGTGTTGAGGATTAGCGAAGTGGAGATGTTGTTTCCTACCTTCACCACCTGGGGGCGGCCCGTCAGAAAGTCCAGGACCCAATTGCACAGGGCGGGGTTGAGACCCAGGGCCTCAAGCTTAATGATGAGCTTGGAGGGTACTGTGGTGTTGAATGCTGAACTGTACCGTACATATTTATTTTTGCATTGTCTGAGTAGGCAAGAGACCTCACAATACGATGCTAAGGTTCCGAGTTGAAAGATGAGTTGAAAGTTGAAAGAATAAATTAGTTGAAAGATAAAAGGTTTTTGCAGTATAGGACACAGCATTAACATGGCCCACTTTTTAACTCTGGATGAGTTTCAAATGGTACCCTATTCCCTTTATAGTGCACTACTTTCAACCAGGTCTAATAGGGCTCTTGTCAAAGGAAATGTACAATAAAGGGAATCGGGTGCCATTTGGAACACACAACTGTGATAGGCAAAAGGAGTTTATGCCCAAATGTAATAACATTCCACTATTCCTCCTCTGTACTGCCACTATTACTATTGTTCAGAACCGAATGGCTCAAATGGCATGATTATATATCCTTGGCTTGTCAAAGTAAACAGTCATCTCTCTGGCTGTCTTCATGGTGACATGAAATGATGGGATGCATCATGTACAATTATATCTTTTGTCGAACATGAGTGAAGTAATATCTGCTAAGCAAAATATGTGACCAGGGTTTCACTAGGATATACTTTGAGGCTGAAGGAAATACTGTACACACTACTGGCGAATAATAGTTTGAAATAGCCAGGCATTGGTAGTGTATGCTACCAATGCCTGGTCATATCATTTCCTGGACATATCATTTCCAGGTCATATCATTTGCAATTCCGAACATATTGGATGTACAAAACAGAATGCAATCCAATGGACACAACATACATGGAGATTGACATAAGATGTTGTGATTGAAATGGTATGAGTCTTGTCAAAGCACTAAGTGTTGGGGTAGAGCTGACAGTACTCCTGTAGTGCAGATGAACCTGCCATGGCTACGGCCCCAATGGCACCCTATTCCCTGCATAGAGCCCTGGTCAAAAGTAGTGCACTATATAAGGAATAGGGTACCAGTAGGGAATCAGATATGGACTCAGCTGTTAATAAGACACAGGGACATCCCGTGTCAGTTTATAATAGCAATAAGGCACCTCGGGGGTTTGTGGTATATGCCACGGCTAAGGGCTGTTCTTAGGCGCGACGCAATGCGGAGTGCTGGGACAGAGCCCTTAGCCGTGGTATACTGGCCATATACCACAAACCCCCGAGGTGCCTTATTGCTATTATTAACTGGTTACCGATGTAATTAGAACAGTAAAAATAAATGTTTTGTCATACCCATGGTATACAGTCTGATTTAAAACCAGCAGCATACCACCCTGCATCCCGCTTCTGAAGCTAAGCAGGGTTGGTCCTGGTCAGTCCCTGGATGGGAGACCAGATGCTGCTGGAAGTGGTGTTGGAGGGCCAGTAGGAGGCACTCTTTCCTCAGGTCTAAAAAAATATCCCAATTCCCCAGGGTAGTGATTGGGGACATTGCCCTGTGTAGGGTGCTGTCTTTCGGATGGGATGTTAAATGGGTGTCCTGACTCTCTGAGGTCATTAAAGATCCCATGGCACTTATTGTAAGAGTAGGGGTGTTAACCCCGGTGTCCTGGCTAAATTCCCAAGCTGTCCCTAACACTGTCACATAATCATCCCCAGCTTACAATTGGCTCATTTCTCCCCTGTAACTATTCCTCAGGTCATTGCTGCAAATGTGTTCTCAGTCATCTTACCTGGCAAATTTTATATATATATATATATACACAAGGGTGTGAACCACCAAGTTTATAATCACACTTAAGCCATTGTTGCTGCATGTATAAGTTCATCTAGAAGAACTGCTTAATTTACAAAAGGACAATATCATACAGTACACACACCAATTCATAGAACTGCTTTACTTGAGGCAGGCATTAGCGTAACTACATTTGGTTTACTCACAATCGTTGTCCACAACTTACACTTATTTGCCCAGGTCTCAACAATCTGAGGAAACACATATTGCTTGGTATCATTATCACTATGGTAACTAGAATTGTTATCAGTATTCACTTGACCTAACTGAGCAGTTTTCCTTCTGATCTACTTTACATGGTATGGTTCAGTACACGGGACCAAAGTGAAAAAAAGACATCAAACTTAAATATGTCCTATGATTCAGATGTGATGACCAATATAATCATTTACACACACATACATAGACATCTAAAAACAAGATTTCTGTGATTAATATATTCCAATCATTTAACAGATAAAACTTTTTTTCAATCAGTCAAATTCTCGATGCACTAAATTGTCTGTTTGGAAACAAGCTCCACAGACAAAACAATAAAGGCGCCATATTGCACAGCTAAGATCAGGTCACACTTTCTCACACGGCATCCACAAAGACAGAGAGGTGGAGGAGAGGTAGAGAGGAGGAGTTGTGGAATGGCAGACAAGAGAGAAGGAGAGAGATCCCCGGTGAGAGCTGCTGCTGAGGCTCGGTAGTGGGTACTCCTCTCACTGTGGAAGAGCTTTGAGTATGGCGTTCACCTCCTCTGCGACAGCTGTCAATGCAAACTCAAACTGCCCCTGAGGGTGGAGAGAGAGACAAAGAGGGAGAGGGAGAGAGGGGAGCAAGAGAGTCAATGTAAAGTTCAAAGCAATGTTCTTTCCAGATTATTTTGAAATAGACTCACATTACAGAAATCTAAACACCTGGGGAGCTACAGGACAACGATTCATGTGAAAGATGGTCTATTAAAGTCCGTAATTCTCTGTGATTCAATAAGCAACCACTAGGGGGAGTGAGACTTTCGTTTACTAACTAAACAAACAACTAAGATTTACTATGTCTGTAGCACCTAAACCACTGATGTAGAACCCTAAACTACTGAAATCAATAGTGCTGCATCAGACATATATTGCAGAAAACAAAGACTTCTACTAATAAAACATTATGATTTCATCACCATAATAGCGAAAATATGATAGTCACTCATTGTGGATAAATAGTTAAATAAAGGATGGTCGATATGACTGCTGAGGCTACCAATCTAATCATTCTCAGTGATTCCACACTATAATTACTGTTTCCAAACTGGCTGTTGATGCACTGTGAATTGTCTGACCAGAATAAATATTTGTTCATTCTTTGTGTTTAGTGTTGGGGAACAACTTGGGTCCCATTTGAGCTGAGAGAGCCCATAGAGCTCTGCTTTATGAAACAGACAGTAAAGCTCTACATTTGTTGAGGACACAGAGTGTACCTGTGTCACACATCCCACTGTAAACAAGACACACAACTAACTGAGCTTGCCAGTCTCTCTCTCTCTTACTGTAGAAGTATATAGGAAGGACCATAAACCTTTGACAAACCTAGCACTACACTAAAGCAAAGGCAATCATTCTGAAGCGAATTATCAGAGCTGCACTGCAGACACTTCTTTAAAGCTATTAAAGCTAGGTTTTCAGGTAAAAAAAATGGATCAAAACGTTTCTACATTTCTTAAGTTTTGTCTGTTCTACTAGACTGTAATCCGGGGCGATGTATTCAACTCACCATTTTAAATGAGGTTTGGTGGTGATGTACAAAGGCTCTGAGGTACATCATCCTCTTTGAGGAAATGTATTGCGGGGATTGGATGTCAAGATAACTTCTGCTCTCACTGTGTTACATTGTAGATTATTGCATCAGCCCTGCACCAAATCCAGTTGTGAAGAACATCCATTTGTGCACCAACTTACTACGCAATGGCACCAGCCTCTATAGTAAGCTCCCTCCCTCCCTCCCGCCCTCTCAAAAATGAAAGAGTCCATTAGAGTTCCCAGTAGAGGCGAGGACAGTACCTTTGTCTGGACCATAGCCGGCCGCTGGTCCCTCAAGTGCTCCAAGGTGGCAGCAATATCAATCTCCTTAGCACCTGCAACACAACACCAACAACAAATTGGACAGAGTTCAAAGCCAGGAGATAATCCAGGCAGCGTCTGTCAATCTCCTTTTTCACTCGCTCCCTTTGGAACCTCCGCCTTGCAGCGATTGAAAACTATTACATTCATCCCATCTCCACACAAGTGCTACAAACAAGGCTCCGATTGTTCTTGTTGTCTGGATGAAAAAAAAGAGAGTGGAGAAAAAACTGTCTGGGGGAAAAAAGACCATGTTTGCAAAGGTATTTGTAAAGCCATGAAATGTAAGATACTGGAATCAGAGTGAGTCAGGGATTTAGCTAGAATTCTTAAAAAAACAAACATAAACATCTACAAATAAGGATTTGTTATGATAAAAGCTTTGTCCCCCCCCTGTTGCTTTGTGAGCTAAACAAGGTGCCCTATAGGCTGTCTCAGTATCAGGCAGCGAGGGGTGGGGAGTGTCTGTCTGTCTGCCTGTCTGCCTGGCAAGCTGCCGCCCAGGTGAATAGCTAGATGTGCTGGCTACTGGACAAGCGGAGCAGCCTCCCTTCCCTGTCTCAGCACCAGTGCCCAGTCAGGCTGGCAGCAGGCCCAGCCCCAGTGCCCAGTTGGCACCGCTCCATGCTCCCCTGCCGACCAAACACGGCTGTGATCACAAAGAAGACGGCTATCTGGGTCTTGAACTAATTGGGGCCAGACTACATGATCGCCTGTGTGGCACTGAAAGCCTACCGTGAAACCTCACAGAGGAAACAAAGAAGTAACGGAGCGAGGGAGACAAGCACAACACAATTAAATTCATGAGGAGTGGTGATGAAAATAGATGGAAAGAAAATGGATTTGATTCGTTTTCTGTTGCTAACTACCTC
>NC_088424.1:18232170-18262170 GCF_034236695.1 Oncorhynchus nerka | reverse complement strand
TAAGAAACTGAAAAAAAAAGAGTGTGCTGCTCAATCAGAAGTAAATCATGTTAATTAAATACATGCCGGCATACAGAGAGAGGAATTAGCTAGCAGTTTATGTTCTCGAACCCTCAAGTGTGATAAATGATGTCGAAACCACAAACCAATATTCAGATTCAAGTGTTACTGCAATAGCATGCGATAAGAAATTGAGCGAGAACTCATTATTTTCCCTCACCATTCCTTCACCTGTGATAAAAGACAATATTTCTACACTCACCACAGTTGGTGGTTTCGATGGCAGTATATTTTCTTTGACCACATATCCTGGCCCTTGTCTTTCCCCAGAAGATCTCACCTCACGAATGTGCACCACAAATACAATAACACCAGGCTATATAACATCACACTGCTCAGACTTGTTCTGTTATGTGAAAGTTTCCTCGGTGGACCTTAGAGAGCAGCAGGGCTAGCAATAAAGAGATCACTGAGTCATAGTAGTGATGGTACTATACGAGACTGGCACGTAAAAGTGGGAGGAAAATAACAGAGAATATTAAAAGGGAACCAGAAGTTTAATACCACAAAATACCTTATTGATACCATATTAATCTGACAATAATATGGTCACAAAAATCTGGTATCTTTCCCACATATTTCCTGGAAACTTTCCCCAGATTCCTTCAGGCTTTCTGGAAAATCTGAGCATTTTGGGAAAGTTCTCCAGATTTTTAAAATTTTCGATAGTGGTGAGAATAGCCCTGACTCTAGGAAGTCCTACCTGCGGAAGTCCAGGAGAGTCCTGCTGGACTCAGGGACGTTCTGGTTGAGCCAGGTGAGGAAGTGGAACTGTGTGACGGTGCGCGTCTCGTTGGTCTGCATGTTCTTCAGGTAGAAACTACGAACCAGGAAGTCATCACACCAGATGTGCTCCGACACCAGGTTCACCTACAAAAAGAGGAAGTGATGTCAGAGTCAGAGAAGTCGAAGGAGTTCACATGGTCTAATTCTATGGTCAGAGTTATCTCTGAATACACACTTACACATGTAATTATAAGTGCACTAGATTTTAAACATGTAGTGCACCTTAAAGTTCGTATTACTGTATTAAATTATATTAAACAGATCAATACAATTAAAAGGGAGTCCGTTTAGAAAAACATTATGCTGAATTACTCTGTTACACAAGAGCCTGCATTTTAAAAACAAAACGACTATGACCATATTTCAATTGAGAACAGACAACACACACGACTAGAATAATGTAATAACGGTCTATTTGATCAAACAGCCGACAATGGAAAGCCAGGCCTCCTACCTCATAGATGTGGTAAAGGTTGGACCCCTCGTCAGGCCAGTAGTGGTAGCACTGTTTGACTCCGCTCTCAGTGAGGGGCGTCAGCATGACAATGACCACACAGCCGTTCTCCCACACCATCTGCACACAAAAGACAGAGAACCGCCATTTTGTCACACGGCAACGCCAGATAATTGCCTCGTGACATGCCTACACACCCGCACTTGCCTCTCACTCACGCAACTCTATTCAGACGCTCTCACACACACTTTGAACCCGCTTTTATGTAGGAGCCCATTCACTTGTGTCACAGGAAACAGACAAAACAACACAAACAGGAATATTTATTGTTCTCAATTTCTTTGGAATAAAACGCTTGATTAAAATAGTTCATTATCATCCGTTCATTCATCTTATTGAGTCGTCTGCATCTAAATTACAGTATCGTCTACTTTCCAAAAGGCAATTGGTAAAAACACTGTTCGCTGTCGCTGTGAATTTATTAAAGTCCTCGAAATGGTTGCATTTGTCAAAACTTTAACAATAGTAAAACAGTTTGGGAACAAAAAACAAAACAGCTACATATCTAGGGGGGTTGACGGTGCAAATTAGCCCACACTAAAGCATGACGGTACAGTGCATCTGACTGTCAATGTTTTAATTGTATCTGTCCCTTAACAAATGAATACATTATCGTTATTGAGAGAGTCCCTCTCCCTGTTGTGTCGTTCCAGAACGAGGAGTGCCTGTGTAGGTGTATTTCTCCCACTGACATAGAGACAGTTTATTTGCCGTTGGCCAGAAACTAGATAGGCTCCAGAGAGCCATTGGCAGAATAGAAAAACAGTAGGCAGGTTAATGGAGCTAATAAAACATTATTGTTACAGTCATCAGATTACCAGGATGCTTTCACCTATGGCTCAACATTTAATAATAAAGATACTAGTGAAAGTAGATCAGCAGTTGCTACATCCAGTTTGGAACTTAGAAATGAATAACTGTGTATGTACCCATTGATTCTAGAAGAATATGACTTCTAAATGCCTGACGATCGTGTTCAAACTGTTGTACCCCATCAGAACCCAAAATAGAAGCCCGATTTACTCCAATGTTTGTCAACAAAGTAACTGTAGACACGCCCCGTATAGCTTCAAAACATGGTTAATACTACATTGTGATGTCATGGATGGCCGGTCCTTGCATCCATAGGTCTGTTTATGAACTTCAGACTGTTAGTTAACATTAGCGTTTTGTTATGGTTTCAACTGCTGACTGGCGCTTTAAGCCCATTGAACAACCCTCCAAATAACTACAGTTATAATGGTCCTGAATAAATGTGAAGTTACATCTAGGCTATTACTTGATTCTCCATTGAAAGTGCTTCTTAGTCTAGGACTAGTCTTAATCTGTGTCTCGGAAAACCAGCCCTTGATGACTGTAAAACATCATTCTTCTGGAATGGACACTTAAAAATACCCTCAATTAAAGCCTGAATATGAAAGCTCTCTGAACTCTGAGTCGCCTTAATGACGATGGGAGAGGGAGAAAGAGACAGGGGAGAGAAAGGGGGTTAGAAAGAGAGCGAGAGAGAGAGAGGAGGAGAGGGGAAGAGGAGAGGAGAGGGGAAGAGAGTGGGGGAAGGAGAGAGAGCGAGAGAGAGAGGGTGGAAGGACGGAGAGGGGAAGAGAGCGGGGGAAGGAGAAAGAGAGAGCGCGAGAAAGAGGGGGAGGGAGAGAGCTAAAGAGAGGTGAAGAAGAGAGAGAGCTGCATCCTGTGTGGAGAGGGCCAGTGAATGGACAAGAGGGAGAAGATTAGTGAGGAGAGGAGAGAGAGCCTCCATCCCCCCTCTCCAACAGGGATTAGGCAGAGAGGGGGGTTCAGGGACAGGAGGAGGCACATACTTCAGTTGTCCTCATGCTGGGCCAGGCACTCCCTCCACTCAGTAGCACAATTCAAGTAGCATACTGGTGACAGAAGATGCATCCCAAATGGCGCCCTATTCCCTACATAGTGCCATTATCAGAGAGGTAGAATAATAATGAACCACTTTATCGATTGCATGAAATAATCAAATCAAATTCAAGACGACCTCCCTTTCTCTCCTAGCCTGACACAACCAGGTCTATCTGTATGTATAATGTATACTGATATTTGATTATCATTTGCAACTAGATTGTGTAGCGGTATATATGGAGGCTAAGGCGTCTACAAAAAGCACTTGTCTCCAGTTTGAATTACACTGCTAATAACACGGTTCCCTTCTTGTTAAAGACTGGAGAAGATATTGATTTTATGAGAGAGAGGAGTGTACCTGCCAGAAATCAGACACCGTGGAGGGGAGAGGGCCTTGAGTAGCAATGTAGGCTGGGTTCCGTGGGTCGTGGTCCATCTGGGGAGAAAGAAAGAGAGTGTGAGAGAGAGAGTGAGAGAAAGAGAGTGTGAGAGAGAGAGAGAGAGAGAGAGCGAGCGAGCGAGCGAGAGAGGAAGAGGAAGAGAAAGGTTATTACTTAATTATTGATAAAGTACAGGACCACGAAGTTTACCCTCATAGGTGCTTTGAGAAAGAATAATAATCTTAGACTGGGTCCCATCGAAAAATAGATCAAATCAAAATGTAAAACTAAATCATAAAGAAACAACACTATCGGGTCCAATGAAAACTTCACGGAATCATTATCACATAGAAAAAAGGCAATTTAACAATCTGTAAGAGCAATTTTAGCATAAGGCTGATTTAAAGTAACATCCACAATGTCTGTAGAACAAGGACAATCAGAGTATTGCTGCCTGCCCTGCCCTTCCAAAGAAATAGCCTTGATGGCCAGTGAAGCGTTCAAGGTCTCTATTGGGCTAACGCAGGGTGCAAAACCATTCACCCTGGTTAACCAAATGTTTGTGGACGAACTCCTTTCTATGAATCTCAAATCCAAATGACGGCTTTTCTTCTTCTACGGTGCTTAAATCAACAAGGCTGCTGAACTCTCGCAAACTTGGAGTGCGGAGAAAATTGAAAAGAAGCGTGGGCCAGAAACGTGGGGCGAATGCGAGAATAGGTAAGTGACAGTCATACCTATTACCGTGCAAATTGTATGGAAAATGTAATAATTGGATAGGCCAATTTAGCTGGAAGCAATTATGGGAGAAGACAGATAATTCCAAGGCTTGAACACATAAAATGGTCTTTAATAGTATTCTGTTGCTTTATGAACTGAAATAATCAAATGTTTTAAATGAATTCGGGTTTGCACAGAAGATTACACTTTTAACTTTAATTTATTAACTGGGGGAAGAAAAGAACAGTATTAACTAGCTAGATGTTTGAATTTCAATTAAAGCAGAAAAAGTGTCAGTGCAAAGTGCATTTGTTAAAGGATGGAGGAGAATAGACGGGCTGTAAATGGTAAAGTGCTTTTTAGTCATTTTATAGAGTTGTCAATTATGACAAATGCTAACAAGGAGTCAAACATTTTAGCTTTGGCCTTTAAAAAAAATGTAATAAAGAAATACAACAAACGTCTACTGTTTTATGCAATATCCTTGCTTGATGACTCAAACGGAATTCTTCCGTTGCTTTTCATTCGCTACATACTACAGTCTGAGACTGCCATCGTTGAAGCTGTTTGTGGGGACGTCGAAATGAGGGGTGTTGTACAAAACAAAGTCATCCGTGATTGGAACATCTCTAACCAATTAAAGTATGAAAACCAACGACCAATTTTCAAAAAGTCACTTGGGACCAATCAGACGGTCTAGAATGTATTTCCATCCTAGAAATCGTTGGGGAGGTCCTCAGATCCAGACTCATTGCTAAGAAGAAACTAACGTCCGCAATACCCTTGGGGAGTATCTGATGCAACATAGAAACAAACTGTGTCCTTGGTAAATCATCATTTGTTCTTAACTGACTTGGCCAAGATAAATAAAGGTTAAATATAAAATGTTAAAATAGACTCAATACGAAGGCTCAGTGTAAAGTCTCTCAGAACACTCAGCACAGAGAGAAATATAGAGAGAGGGGAAGGAGAAAGAGAGTGAGGGGGGGGAGGAGGGAGGGAGGGAGGGAGGGAGGAGAAAGAGAGGGAGGGAGGGGGAGGAGAAAGAGAGGGAGGGAGGGAGAGGAGAAAGAGAGGGAGGGAGGGGAAGGAGAAAGAGTGAGGGAGAGAGAGAGGGAGGGGGAGGAGAATGAGAATGAGGGAGGGGAAGGAGAGAGTGAGGGAGAGAGGGAGGGAGGAGAAAGAGAGTGAGGGAGAGAGGAAGGGGGAGAAAGAGAGTGAGGGAGAGAGGAAGGGGGGAGAGAAAGAGAATGAGGGAGGGGAAGGAGAGAGTGAGAGAGAGGGAGGGGGAGGAGAAAGAGAGTGAGGGAGAGAGGAAGGGGGAGGAGAAAGAGAGTGAGGGAGAGGAAGGAGAAAGAGAGTGAGGGAGAGAGGAAGGGGAGGAGAAAGAGAGTGAGGGAGAGAGATACTGACTGTACGCATTCTCAGTGTATGTCTCTCTTCTCCCTCCCTCTCTCTTTCTCTAGCTCCCTCTCTGTCACCCTCACACTCTCTGTTGTTCTCTCTTTTTCTCTCTCTAATTTCTCTCTCTCTCTCACACATCCAAGTGTCTGCTGTCTCCCAACTGAGAGTTGGTGCTAATGACATTCTTGAGTGTGTTTCTTCCATTCAGCCGTCAGTAGACTGAGGGGCTGATGGGTTTCCAGGAACCCAGGTTGGAGAGAGACAGAGATAGATTGTTCTTTCTCTATCTATCTATAGAGAGAGAGAGAGAAAGAGAGAGAAATATATATATATACACACACAGAGAGAGAGAGAGAGAGAGAGAGAGAGAGAGAGAGAGAGAGAGAGAGAGAGAGAGATTAGTCATTATTGGGACCTAATGAGGAGCAAGCAGCAACGCGACAGGCGTAATCATGGCTGTTTTGTTCTGCTCAGCCAGGGCCTGTGTTGCTGTAATTATCAGCCTTTCTTCCCTTCTGGCCGGTGGCTGTCGGTGGCAGCTATTGCAGAGCACTGCTCTGTCTCTGTCTGTCTGTCACCAACACACCATGGGGGACCGAGGCTTATCAGGTGATTCGCTGTGGTTCTGGGCCTCATTTCAGAGGTGTTTCAAAAGGTATTCAATGGGATTGAGAGAGGCAGACTCAGATGTTTTGTTCCCCATGTATTGTGAGGGACAAGTAGTTAGGATCTGAAAGTGAGAGTCCATAAGACAAGCTGGAGCATCCTTAGAAACTCGACATACACTTCAACTTAAAACCAACAGGTGCACTGTACTGTAATGTCTTCAAAACAAAGCCATGCAATAATAGTCCAGGATGACTTAGCTTGAAACCAGAGATCCTACAGTAGAGAGAAGCAATAACAAGCTCTTTATGCCCCCATCACAAGGCAGCTACACAATTCTTATAATAATATCGTTTTAAGTTTTGCTTTAGGATTCAGTGTTACTTTGCAGACAAACATTCTCCTGAGTGCCAAAAACAACGTTGTGCGCGTGGGCGAGTGAGGAAATCAAATTGCCAGAAGCAGAGGTATTTCTGTATAACTGGTTGTACCCATCATGCTTGTCAGTCGGTCGGTGTTTGGAAAAGGTTCTTCTGTTTAGTTGTGAGTCACATCCAGGCACCTTGGTGTGACGAAGCCTGGGATGTGTCCCAAATGGAACCAGATTCCTTACATAGTGCACTACTTTGGACCAGATCCCTATGGGCCCTGGCCAAAAGAAGTGCCCTATAAAAGGGAATAAGGTGCCATTTGGGACGCATCCCTTGATTTGAAATGCATAGTGTTCCTGCTTCTTTTAATGGAATGCTTCTGGATCTGCCTCCAGGTTTATTCTTTTTTTACAACAGTTTTCAAATGGGTACCGGTATGCTCAGTTACTGAATTCACAGGGTTCTTATTTCCCTCATTCTCTTACAATGTCATTGGACATTCACAGTTGAGTTACAGAACACTATTTTGCTCAAAACATCATTTTTAATTATACTTAAGCAGGTGTAAAATACTGTATTTAGGCCGACACTCTGGATGTGTTCCAACAGGAAAAGTTCAATAAGCCCGATGGAAATAAATGCTTCAGTCCTCATCCTGATTGACTTCTTACTGTATGTATTTGCTAGTTTATGCTTGGTACTGCAATTAATCTTTTAGCTGCCAATGTGTAATCAACTAAACCTGAATATACTGTACATCGAGTGTGGGCCAGCATGTCTGTGGAACGCATGCCCTGACAAAATGAGGCTGTTCTGAGGGTAAGGGGGGGGGGGAACTCAGGAAGGTGTTCCTAATGTTTTGTACACTTAGTGTGCATATGCAACATCGGAACCCCCCAAAAATGAACTGCATAGCCGTGCCAAACAGTAAACAACAATACATACACCAACATCGGCACATCAACTGTGCTTTCAATAATGCATAGGGTGAACCATCCATAGTACCCTTTCTCAAACTTTCCCCATGTGAATATTCACACCTTATTAGATTTTTTTAGTGAAAAATAAAGAATATTCAATGCATGAAACACAGCGTGTATAAGAAATACAAAGCATCTTAGTAAAGCTAAGCAACCGTTCGAATATTATATTGAAAAAACACTGCTTTGCTTTTGTTCATTCTAAATCCCTGTTGGGCTGTCAGCAGAGCACGCCACACCCTCAGTATAAAGCAGAAAAGATACTTACAACTGGGCTGGCATTGATGTAATCTGAATTGCCTTGGCTGTTTTCAACCTTCAAGGTTATTCTTGAGTGATCATCTGAAATATGAATGGAGGAATTATTGCACCAACTCAACAAGGCGTCAGCACCCGACCCAGACTGCCTGCAGTGTGTTTCAAGTACTGGAATACTCAAATAATCAAAAACATACTCAAACATAACCTTTATCACTTAAACCTAAAAGAAACCTGCTCCATATATCATATAAAGTAGTCTCAGATGGGTGCAATTGACAGTAACATGATATCTAACAGCATTTTAAAACAGTATTTTAACTCAGAGGTCAGTCACCTATAATGCAGGGACAAATCAAAGTGCAAGATGAAGGTAAAGCTGTCTTAGGTCTGGGGAGCAGGAGAACTGCTCTCTATACCGCTGGGAGAAGGGGTTCAAATCCCATTCACTGCTCTCTATACCGCTGGGAGAAGGGGTTCAAATCCCATTCACTGCTCTCTATACCGCTGGGAGAAGGGGTTCAAATCCCATTCACTGCTCTCTATACCACTGGGAGAAGGGGTTCAAATCCCATTCACTGCTCTCTATACCGCTGGGAGAAGGGGTTCAAATCGCATTCACTGCTCTCTATACCGCTGGGAGAAGGGGTTCAAATCCCATTCACTGCTCTCTATACCACTGGGAGAAGGGGTTCAAATCCCATTCACTGCTCTTTCAGCACACACTGTTCTACCTTTCCTCTCTATCCAATAAACACAGAAGAATACGGAAAGATTGGGACCGCCCCCCTCTTTTAAAAGAAGAGAAAAATAACTCACAGGCCACCACAGCATTGGAGCGGTTCTTCTTTGTGTTCCCGGCCCCCAGGCCTGTAGTGGAGGCGTTGGGCTCAGCCTGGTACCCACACAGAGCCTCCCACTCCTTCTCCAGACGATTCTGGTTTTTCAGGTGGTCCTCCATGTAAAACTAGGGAGGACGGAAAACATATGGATTCAATATGGATGAAATAACTAGAGTTGTACCCATTTGGTTTATCAGTTGGTGTGTATTCTTCCACAATATAAGACCAGGGAGGGAAGAGAATATTTATTTTAATTTCATTTTGGCTTAGTCAATAGCTACCTGGCCAAGAAGAAGCAATGAAAAGCAAGATGTAGACACAATAAGGAGACTTGAAATATAGTATTCTTCACTCAGCAGGAGCATTTCATTGCAGACATTATATTAATTCTAGTAATGCAAATGTTTTGTGGCATTTGATTCCTATATATATATATATATATGTGTGTGTGTGTGTGTGTGTCTTTATTAGAGGAGAAGTGAGCTCATAACCCAAACTCCTCCCATTTATTCATGGTGTCTACATGGTCCTGGTAAGAGGACAGGAATAGTTTCCTCTAAATGACAAGCCATTCAGCCAAGACTATTACCTCTCCTGCTCTATTCATAATTAAGTCAGGAGCACTGACTTTGATTAACTGCCGCTAATGAGATTGTCAAAGCTAAATGTGAAACATAGAATGTTTCAGCACAGGGGCCATCAGGGTAGACAAGCTATTGTTCCTCTCTGTTGGAAGAGGACAGTTGGGCTGAGATGATTGCTGGACATCACTGATGATCCAGGGTCCATACACAAAGTATCTAACACTCACCGGGAATATCTCTTTAACACAAAACAAAAGAGCATCCTAAAAGGACTCCTAGCCTATGCCCCAAATGGCACACTATTCCCTACGTAGTACACTACTACCATACTACCCATAGGGATCTAGTCAAAACAAAAGTAGTGCACTATATAAGGAATAGGGTGCCATTTGGGACAGCCCTAATGTCGTTCTATTAATAACATAAGATTACAATGGGGAGAACATCATCTAGATTCATGGTGAGTACTTAGAGAGGCTTAATGGACTTTCTCCTAACAGGATATATTGGGTATTTGTTGAAATAGAATCTGTCCTGGACAGATATCTTATCTGCGTCCCAAATAGCGCACCTTATGGTGTTAGGGAATAGGGTGCCATTTGGGACTCACCCTTGGCTGGATCCTTCTCACTATGATTCAGAAAGCGAAGTGCCTTAATGCAGTGTACAGGGATGATCAGCACTAGGTTCACCACACACACACACACACACACACACACACCAATGCTACTTTAATCCCTGCCCACGCTATCCCAATATGTCCCGGCCTCCATATCATATCATATCAATACATATTACACTATGTGCTGACACACCGAACACAGTCTGGGATACAGGCTCAATATTTTAGCAGGCCATGAATCCATGACCCTTCCTTGATTTAGCCCCTTATCGAATAGCACCTTCATCCTGCACTGTTACCCTACCCGGATAACCTCACCCCCTCCACCTCTACCCCTCCATCCCCTACCACTCCACCAGCCCTCCCAGGCATCAGACAGGCACACTCTCCTCTGCGTTAATGCCAGAGTAATGGGGTTTTGTACTGTGTAAAGGGATTATTGCAATCCAATCAGGAGGTGCTGAGATCACCATGTGTCAGGCAAACACTGGCTAATCCCTTTACTGCTGGGTTTACAGCTGCCAAAAGGTGCTCAATAAAATCAGAATGAAATAACGCTCGATGAGGAGCTAGTGCTCAGCTCAGGGCCGTCGATGACGTCGTGGCAGTGCTAGAGCCTCGTAATGAACGAGACTAGAGCACCTGGGTGAAAGAAGGACAGGTGCACATAGGAGCTGCTTGGTTTTACACCGACTGGATATGTCACAAGTGGCACCGTATGGCCATCAAAAGGAGTGCACTACGTAGGGACGAGGGTGCCGTTTGGGACGCAGAAACAGAGGTGACAGGAAAGGGACGGGAACAACTGTGTACAACTGCAGCATCACAAACTACGGTGAGGAAGCTGCAGTATCACATGCCGCTAACAACACTATTATAATAAGGCCACTTTCCTTCGTACTGGCTTAAGCTCGTTTGGGATGCGTCCCAAACAGCACCCTATTTCTTATACCGTGCACTACTTTCGAACATCGGCCCATCAAAAGGAGTGCATGACACAGGGAATGGGATGCCATTTGGGACACAGCCTTGGAATAGCGGGTATCATGGAAGATTAAGACCTTTTACTCCTGAACACATGGTGCTTTCGAGCACGAACGCTCCCTGTCCTGCATTAAAGGGATTCAACAGCATATTTCTTCATATTTGGAACGCACGTTGTGCCTGCAAAATGGTGGTGTAAATCAACACTCCAAATGACACCACACCCACACACCCTCACATAACATACTCAGCTATCTTCTAAATAAATTCCCACTCGGCAGCTTCGCAAATCCCTAATCTCTATAGACTCCACGAGGTATAATCTAGAACAATTACTGGGCCAGCAACAAAAGACAAGATAATGTGCTTTATATATAGAGTATGTTCATCTGCTTAAAATCTCTGTATAAAGTCAGATTCTGAACAAGTACCATGGGACAAAGTAATGCATTAACATAGATAAGATGGTGCAAGGCAATTCTCTAATACAAATCAGTCGGGTATCATGATAGAGTGGGATTTGAAGCATTACAGGCAATTAATTTGGGGTGAATAAACCTAGAAAGCAATCAGTTTTTTTTTCTGAACCCCAGAATATGAATCACTCCACAACGTACTGTAGCGCAAGTGTGAAGCTTGGACTGCTGGTACTGACGACATGTTTGTCTCTCTGCACTGCCTGTGATAACTCAATATGAGCCCTTCTCAGATGGTTGTTCAGGTCTGACTGGTCATATAATATGACAGAGGAAACTACTCAGAACATTCACTGTGGCTAATAGATTAACAGTCACTTTTCAGAACATGGGAAAAGAACAGAAGAGGGAAACATCAACACCACTCAATCAAAAAGTTGGCATTATTTTACTGGCAGATGGATCACAGTAACAGTTGTTGTTGTTGAGGGTGGGAGAAATAGGATGGAAGAGAGGAGAGAGAGAGGGGGGAGAAATAGGACGGAAGAGAGGAGAGAGAGAGGGGAGAAATAGGATGGAAGAGAGGAGAGCGAGAGGGGGAGAGATGAAAGAGGATCAAAGAGAAGAGAGAGAGAGAGGGGAGAGATGAAAGAGGATAGATGAGGAGAGAGATATGAGAAGAGAGAGATGAGGAGAGAGAGAAGAGAGGAGAGAGACATGAGGAGAGAAAAATGAGAGAGATGAAGAGAGAAGAGATGAGGAGAGAGAGGAGAGAGATGATGAGAGAGAGATGAGAAGAGAGAGATGAGAGAGGGGGTAGGAGAGAAGAGAGGAGATTCATGGCAGAAGAAGAGAGAGGAGTAGGAGCGTGCCCCTGGACCTCCCACAGTCTCATCCAGATTGTGATGAAGCAGGGCATTTAGAATGATGGAGGGGGTGGGGCACAGCCGGGGGTGGGAGGGCGGGAAGCGTGGCTCACGCCTCATGGGTCATTTCCTTTCACTTCCCTGGCCTGGCTCCAATATATACCAACCAACCATAGCCAGCCGCAGTCTCATGAACAGTGAACAGTCTCTCTCCAACGACGGCCTCGTGGCTTACTTCATTCTCATATTTCAACTGCCGTACGTAGGAGGAAGGGACAAACAATTTGGCCAATCTGTAGAAACTGGGCTCAGTTGAGTAGCAGCACACATTACTATCTGTTGCCAGGGAGCTGTCCAATGGACTGAAGCTCACAGAGCTTTCTCTCACCTTACACTGCTGCTCCATTCAGAGGGCCGACTGGTGTGTGTGTGTGTGTGTGCGTGTGTGTGCGTGTCTGTGTGTCTCACATATTCCTGGTGTAAATCTCAGGGGCAATTAAGAGCTTCATGCCTATTGAACACATCCCAGGGCCCTTCTATCACATATTGTGAGGAGTGTGTAATGCATGTAGATAGAGCTATGTGAAGAACAGATATACACTGCAATTACAATGGTAGACAGAGTTATTCACAATCAATGAACATTTGAATATGTGGGAAGAGAAGACGTGGAAGAAGCATGCTCATAGAAATGCGGATGTAATGAGAGAGAGAGAGAGAGAGAGAGAGAGAGAGAGAGAGAGATGGAAAAAGAAGGACAGATGGAGAGAGGTAGAGAGAGAGAGAGAGAGAGAGAGAGAGAGAGAGAGAGAGAGAGAGAGAGAGATGGAAAAAGAAAGACAGATGGAGAGAGGTAGAGAGAGAGAGACACACAGACAGACAGTGATAGGGTGATTCAGTAGCGGTACGGATGTTTACCAGGATCATGTGACCAGTGGAGATGTCCATGTTAGAGTGGACGGGTTCCTCAGACCAGGAGGAGGTGGAGCTTCGTGCCGAGGGGCTGACGATGGGCCCCCCGTCGCTGAACTGGGGCGCCACACTGTGCATCGGCTCTGGACACTCCGCCGGCGGCTTGACCGACATCCGCTGACGACACAGTTCCTAGGAAGGGAGGAGGGACACAAGCACAGTTACAAAGTTAACTGAAGAACATGCTACTCTGTTCTTTTGAAATACAGGTTTTTCATATGCTAACGTTTCTTAAGACCTGCCATTACAAAACAATGGATTTTCTTTTGGTTTCTGATGGTAAACATTAAATAGTTTACTATTAGGCTTTCAAACGTAGACATTCCAAAGGCTGCTTCTTGAATGAGGTTCTCGTGTTACTGACCATCTCCAAGGAAACGGCAGCCGTCACTAAAGTTATGTCCCTGTTGTACACTACCTCGGTGGGCACATTCACAACCAATGGGGGTTTGACGGCTGTATTATAATGTTTGATACTGCGTATGTTAACATTTACAGATTGCATACTATCAGCGTCAACGACATACCAAAGGCTTACTATACAAAAGGCCTTCTGTGGTATAATTGGAGTATTTCTGTATTCCAGCGTGGGTTCAACCTGCTCTTTCAGCAATACTGAAGTATTATTCGAGAAATATTTAAGAAATACTGAAACAGTTATAACGTTTACTCCATGAGTTGAAATGATCTAATGCAGCTGGGGATGTAGCCAGAGGACGTCGAGCTGCACATGCTCCAGTCATTAGGAGAGCGATAACAATGATTAACACTGGCTGTGAGTGACATCACAAGCAATTTCATTACAGTTGATATCTTATCTTACTATTTATCCTTATCCTCCCTGTGACATTGATCCACTGGCTGTCCAAGCCATAACATTGGCAATTAGGTCTGTCTTTGTTTTACCAGCACCCATTCCCTCAGTACCATTCACTGGAATGAGTATGTGGTGTGCTACCACTCAGCTTCAGTTTAAGTACATATAATATCATTATAGAAAAATATACAAAACAAATACAGGAATCACATTATAGAGAAATACAGGAATCACATTATAGAGAAATACAGGAATCACATTATAGAGAAATACAGGAATCACATTATAGAGAAATACAGGAATCCAGCCAGTCATATTTCCAATCTATTAACATGCTATAAGTCGAGTGGCTTATAACCACTCAATTCTACAAAATATGTCAGTCTGCCTGCCTGCCTGCCTGTCTTTCCCAGCAGCCACCAGGTAAGACCTGCCTCTCCTCTCCCCCATCCCTCTGCTACAGCTCCATTCCAGACAGCCAGACAGCCGCACCATTACCGCAGGCTGTAACATTCACATTCCAACAACTCTACAGGGTGGACTTGGTGGTTACCACCATCAGTCCTAATTAAAAAGGCCCCATATGAAAATGGCCTCCCCTGAGATATTCAATTAGCTGCCTGCTAAAAACCCAAATGAAACAGACGAGGAGGAAAAAGAAAAACGTTCCACCAAGGTCAGGTTTAAATGAAATAAGACCTATTTACAGCTTTAGTATGGCACTGCCCAGGCCAAGGAGAAATGAACAGCGCTGTGTCCCAAATAGCACCATATTCCCTCTATAGTGTATTACCTTGTTTTTTTCAGAGCCTTGTCAAAAGTAGTGCACTATGTAGGTCAGAGTCTGGACAAAAGTAGTGCCCTATGTAGGGAATAGGGTGCCATTTGGGATGATCCCCTGGTGTCAGTCTGTTATACTGTATATGGTTGATCTCCATGTTATATTGCAGGATATGGAGAAATTCTCAAAACAAAAACCCTGGATTGATAGATAAATCTGTTCTCTGACATGTGAGCCTGAGACAGACATTGGAACAGTTGTCAGATGTTACATTATTCATTCCTTCAACTGATGAAAACAAGCTCTGAATGTGTTATCTAATATTTCGCACACGAAAATCTGGAATTGAACACAGATTTTTTGTTAAAGTTTACCTTGTAAAAATCGATTAGATGATGGAAATGTATTCCAATGCATTTGGTTCAGATGATACAGAACGCACTAGCTATCTCACAAAATAAAGTCTGGCCTGACATAAAATAATATCATTATCTTCTATCATTTGATTTCAAATACACAGACAGAAAGACACAAGAGCCCTATGAGTCACTAAATAGGGAATAGGGTACCATTTGGGAAGCAACCATATACCATCCTGGGCAGTGGAAGTATCTGTGAAGAGTGGCCAGTGTAGGCCAGCTTCTGATCTCGGTAAACCCAGTCTTGTGTAAATGTTCAGAAGCTCGATTAAGTTCTGGGTCCATACGTGTTAAGAGAAGAGATAGAACGAGGATCGGAACCAGAACAAAGTGCCCCAACCTCTCTCTTTGCAAGTCTTTGGGCCAAATGTCCCCTCCCCATCTGAAATCGAAAGATGCTAACACCTGCGAAGTCGTGATTCTTCCAAATAACCAGCGCTGAAAATCCCAAGCCCCGGAACTAATGCTGCTCGTGATCTCACGCATCCCTTTGTACCATGACAGATCTATGGTACCATTTATGTTGACGTAGTCTGTCACTGAGAGACTAGCGAGCCTCCCAACACCAGTCCATGGTAGCATCTCAAATGGAGCCCCATTCCCTGTATAGTGTACTACACTGTAAAGGCATGAATGGCATGATCCAAAATGACGCTTTGGTTCGACCAACCTATGCTATTCAACTTGTCTGAAATAAAAGAACTCATTTGACCGATCAATGTGATTTTTTTTCTATTGAATAAAAGCTTCTTAATTGCTTTCAACACCTTATGCGCATTGCATAGACGGGTGGGTTGTTTAGCAACAAAAACGATGCGTGTGCAACTTTGGCGGCAAAACAGACAAGGTTGAAAACTAGATTTAGTCACCAAATGTTTATTGTAAACATAAAAAATAAAAAAAGCACAATACATCAATACAGTGGTTGATTAGCTAGCTAGGGAATTGTATATATTAGCATAGCTGTGACATAAGTCACCTCCAAACAAGACATGGCGTCAAGAACAATATACAACTAACTGAAACCAACCTACGATTCCCCACACGGCAGCTATCTGACTGTTCAGAATCAGAAAAACACACAGCCTTCTGCCTCTGCAATGCGCGCACATCATTTTTGTGACGTTGTCAGGCAAACCGTCGTCTATAGCGGTGTGGGAAATGTAGCGGTGTGGGACATGTAGCGGTGTGGGAAATGTAGCGGTGTGGGAAATGTAGCGGTGGGGGAAATGTAGCGGTGTGGGAAATGTAGCGGTGGGGGAAATGTAGCGGTGTGGGAAATGTAGCGGTGGGGGAAATGTAGCGGTGGGGGAAATGTAGCGGTGGGGGAAATGTAGCGGTGTGGGAAATGTAGCGGTGGGGGAAATGTAGCGGTGTGGGAAATGTAGCTGTAGCGGTGTGGGAAATGTAGCGGTAGCGGTGTGGGAAATGTAGCGGTGGGGGAAATGTAGCGGTGTGGGAAATGTAGCGGTGTGGGAAATGTAGCGGTGGGGGAAATGTAGCGGTGTGGGAAATGTAGTGGTGTGGGAAATGTAGCTGTAGCGGTGTGGGAAATGTAGCGGTGGGGGAAATGTAGCGGTGTGGGAAATGTAGTGGTGTGGGAAATGTAGCTGTAGCGGTGTGGGAAATGTAGCGGTGTGGGAAATGTAGCGGTGTGGGAAATGTAGCGGTGGCAGCCTATTCAAATATTTGGAGGCGTGGCTTATTGGGACAGTGGATACAAAATAACCCGTTAGATTTCCAAATTTGGGGCCAATATAACTAAAACTGTTATGCACAGAATGTGCTTGAGGTCATTATGTCGTGATTTTTAACCAACTTAATTTCATGATTTACAAGGATTTGGTTTCGTTGCTTTAGAAATGTGGGAATTCAAAAAGTGAAAAATCTACTTGGAACAAGATTAAACAATGGGTTGCATTTACATTAAATATTAGTTTGTATTTATGTCATTTATTAGGCTTTGCCCATGTGCTAAAACAAACAAAGGCCCTCTGACTCAATATGGTGGAGAGCGAGAGAGAGAGAGAGAGAGAGAGAGAGAGAGAGAGAGAGAGAGAGAGATTGTAAATATACATAATATGACCTATGTAATGTCTTTATTGTTTTGAAACTTCTGTATGTGTAATGTTTACTGTTAATTTTTATTGTTTATTTCACTTTTGTATATTATCAACCTCACTTGCTTTGGCAATGTTAACACATGTTTCTCATGCCAATAAAGCCCCTTGAATTTAATTGAGAGAGATGCGGAAGGCCAGAGAGGGATAACATCAACCTCAGTAAACAGTTCAACAGGCAGTTCCCGTGTTTCTCTTGGAAATCCAGGGGACTGGAGACTGGCTGACAGACAAGCATCATCCACAATATAGGGACAGCAGGCAGCCTGTCAATCAAGTGTTTCTCTTTCAGTGTCAACCAGTTGAACATCATATTTTCATATCACAGGACAATATGGCTGACAACTTAGAAACGCTGAGACCTAAGGCATAGAGATTTCTGTGATATATATATATGTGTGTGTGTGTGTGTGTGTGTGTGTGTGTGTGTGTGTGTGTGTGTGTGTGTGTGTGTGTGTGTGTGTGACCATGGCCTCAGAGGCTCAGACAGACGCACCCAGGGCCTGGGTCATTAGCATGCAGTGAGGTTGTGAGAATGTAAGTGTGACTCAGTGATGTGTGTGTGTGTGTGTGTGTAGTACGGTCGTCAAACTGCCCGCTGCTACCCTTCTGGTTTAATTGCATGTAGCTTTAAAGAGTTCCCTGCTCCCTTGTGCTGGGCCAGCGCGCGCACACACACACACACACACACACACACACACACACACACACACACACACACACACACACACACACACACACACACACACACACACACACATACACACACACCCACACAGGCGTACATTCAATTCAGTCAAGGGAATCCTTCTATATATCCTTAGGATGGATGCTACACAGCTACTATGAGAGTGTAACATAGCAGCAAAGGGATAACAACAAAGCATTGTATTGTAATTTCATGTGTAGTATGTTAGTGAAATGACTTAATATCAAAATATACAATATTGGCATTAGTCTTAGTTGCATGGCCAAGGTGTTAAATGCCTTAGGAAAAGCTACTGACTCGTAATCAAAGTCTGTAAAGGCCCAGTAAACATCAATTAAGCGGAAATGTGCAGGAGCCCAGCAGTAAGTGGATTATGAAAAATATGTAAGACTAATAAAACTATCCAGCCACCTTGTTGGTCAATATGAAATACATCCAAATATGTCACAGTCAAATAGAATATATTTGAAAGTAGAAAGAAACATTAAAGTTGAATACCCTAAGCTAGTATTATTTATACGTATTAGAATGACTTGAGGACAGCACCTAAAGTGCTGTAAAAGGTAAGTACCAAAGAGAAGGGCTGTGGCCCTGCTCATTCTAAAAGGAATGCTCACAGGACCACTCTCATTTAAACAGATCAGGGAGAATATGGTCAGTGGCAGACATTTATATCTAATTCTTTGCTTAAAAAGGCACTTAATAATGGATTCTATAAATTGAATTTCACAACTGGACTTTCAGGCCGTAGGATAATTACACCTGTTAGAGAGGGGAATTGAAATGACTACCAGCACAGACAGACAATGCCACCCGCAAACCTGTTGGGTTCATATCGTTTTCCATTTTCCAAATTCCTAAATGCTCAAAAAGGAATGGAAGAAATGCATACTACTCTACAAATGAAAAATGAAATGAAAAATGAAAAAGTAAATTACACCACAAACCACAAGTAGATAAACAAGTGTAACACAGGAGGTTGGTGGCACCGTAATTGGGGAGGATGGTCTCGTGGTTATGGCTGGAGCAGAATAGTTGCAATGGTATTAAATACCATGTGTTTGATGCCATTTCATTTGCTCCGTTCCAGCCATTAATATGAGCCGTCCTCCCCTCACCAGCCTCCTGTGAAGTGTACACAACATAACGTCTGATATATATTCTCCTACTTGATAGGTGGACGTAGCATCGCTGCCTGTGTCTGTTCCCAGGCTGGTGAGTTTCTCCTTGAGCTTGAGGTAAGAGTGGTGTCGGAGGCAGTAGACCACGATGGAGGCCAGCAGCACAGCCACGATGCAAAGGATAGACACCACTGTCAGGATCAGGAACTTGGCGGACTCGGCTGCGCTGTACTTGGTGGGAATCTGGCTGATCTGGCTTCTCTGTAGGAGAGAGTGAGGGAAAGAGAGAGGGAGAGAGAGATGGAGTGAGGGAGGGAGGGAGGGAGGAGTGAGAGAGGGTGGGGGGAGAGGGAGATGGAGAAAGAGAGGGAGAGGAAGGGATGAGAGAGAGAGAGGTGGGGGCGGGGGGGGGGGGGGGGGATTACACATGATATAATGGTGACGTTGTGTTTTCAGACTCAAGTGTTTTTGCTCCATCATATGTGTCCAATAGTGCACGGACCACATCAACTCCCCAAAATGTAGATTATTAAGGAATATATTGAATAAAATAACAAATATTTAGAATGTATTAACCCAACCACTATTAGCTTCACCTGACACAGTAGTTTACCTGCTGTATTTTCCTATGACATCATTACAAACAGAAGGACATTTGACTAGTAGCCAATGACTTGTCGAGTACCTACAACCTGTCAAGCATTTAATCACTGCCAAACACGTATCTAAAGCAAACTTTAGGATTCATTTAGCCTACTTCATTTTAACCAGTACATTGCTAGGAATAAATCCCACTATAGACAGAGTGCTCAATTCAAACACCATATAAACCTATGCCCAAGTAGGCTACATAGGGAAAAAGCACTACATGCACTAAAACATATAAAGAAGGGAAATTCATTATGTTGTTCATTAAAAGCAGACCATCTTACTGCTACATGGAGTTCATTTCAGAGGCCAGTGATCTGGGATAATGGTTGTGTTCCATTCTACCCGGGGTATGTCCCAAATGGCACCCTGTTCCCTTTATGGTGCACTACTTCTGTGAGCAGGGCCCATAGGGAATAGGGTGCCATTTGGGACACAGGCCCCGGCCACGGTGAATCAACAATAGCTTGATAATTCTCTCTCATTAGAGACAGCATAAATGATGTTAGCAACAATACGGAGCAGGGGGGACGAGTGAAGAGACGGGATTGCAATTTGCAGCTCTCAACTACCAGATCAACAATTCCCCCTTTTTTTTTTACAGAATGATCAAAAATAAATAGTGAAAAAAGCTTGGCTTGACTCTGCTGCTTGCTTCAAGAGAGGAATAATTAGCAAACCATTTTTTTTCCTTATTATTTTTTACATCCTCTTTGTAGTGTTACAAAAAAATGCATTTACAACCCCCCTCTCTCACACCATTATGAATGCCTGACTAGGTTATTCATGATCTTGTTCTAATAGTCATTTTATGCTATGTATTCAGCCTGCCACATTCGATTTTCTACCTTGTCTTACATTGCAGAAAAGCAAGGCCCTCATTTAAAGTTCAGGCTCATTTTATCTCTGCATCATAAAGACCTAGCAAGAAAATATTGGTGGAACGTGTGTCAGTCGGTGGCAGGCCAGGGGTCGTAGGGATTAGGGCCGGACCAGTCTGCATCCCAATTAATGGAAATGTGTGTTAAAAAAAAGGCCGTGGCGGCATCCCAAATCACACCCTATTCCCTATAAGCTCTACTTTTGACCAGGGCTTTGGTCAAAGTGGTGCACTGTATAGGGAATAGGGTGTGATTTGGGACACAGATTGTGAGATGGGCCCTGCTTGGGCCTGCCTGCCTGTCACAGACGTGTAAGCCCCTAGGAGGTGGAAGGTTGGAAGGGGTGGCCACTGAATGCTGCACAAGGATTGTTCTGGAATGCCTTGTGTTGTGAGGCTGTGAGACAGGGTACCCCGCCACTACAGTGAACGGTATAGATCTATTCCCTCTGATTTCATTCATAGCTGGCTGTATTCAGCACCTTAAAAGAACGGATGCAGAAAGCTCTACAAAGGGAGACAACAGTTTCCCAATGCTTTGTGGGGTCCAATTTGCCTGGGAGCATTAATCTCTACTGTAAAGCCTGGTTGCATGGTAATGTGATTGTGTTAAAAGGAAACAGTGGGAAACTCTCCTCTCTATCAGTCTCACCGAGGCCCTCAGTGCTAGCATGAAAAATAGCATTTCTCAGTCTAAAAAATATGATATTATTTTCTAAAGATTAAATTCTAAAAGATTCTAAGCAGTGTTTCCACTGACCTTCTCTCAGTCTCAGAGAGAGAAAAAAATACCGTAACACTCTTACAGAAAAATATGACTAAATAAACTGGGCAGAATGTTTATTGTAGCCACTCACTAATAATACATTTGAACTGCATGACACACTTGCTTTGATTCCAGTAATCTTCTGCAAAATATATATTTCCACGGACCCCCACCCTCCCCAAAAAAGATAAGAATAATTTCATTATTTTGTCAAATTAAATTTCATAGAGATGGATCAATGGCATCTTGCTTGGATAGTAATAGCCATACTTAGTTTCCAAACTGTAACTGTTCAGTCTTCCCTCACTGGACAGATGCTTATGCTGCCCTCTCTATTGATTCAAACAAATGTAGCCTGACTTCAACTGCTTGCCGTTAAATCACATCTATGAAAAATGAGGAGCTAAGATTCTGATTTGTGGTGCAGAACCACAGAACCAGATGCTGTGGCATAGAAAAAATGTAGAATAATTGAAAAGCAAAAAGCTTGCTGAGGGAGAATGTTCGAAGTAAATATGTGTATCGTGTGTGTGATTATTATCTGAAGGCCTACATTTTTTTTATGCATCTACAAAAAAAATACCACAACAAGAGAATGTTTGACCTTTTCATTGGTACAGTATAAAGGAAGCATAAAATAGATATTACCAGGCAGGCCAGCCAGACAGACAAAAAGGCAGAATCTTCTCTTCAATATTGCAGCTCCAGGGCCTTCCTTTCCGCCTCTCTCTCCAAAGGCTTAGCACTTTCAATCAAATGACATGGCAACATCTTGACGCACAGGGCCGTGTAAGATTAAATCCCATTATATATGGAAAGAAATGCCCCAAAAATTGCATTTCTTAATTATGTTTGGTGATACAAAAATAGATACAAAAATAAATACAAATGTGTGCCAATAAAAATCATTATAAAATAGTTTTTCTGAAATTGACACACATTTCCTTGCAAACAAATGTGGTATGAAGACCATTTGTAGTCTGATATCTAATGTTTTACATAATATGAATCACTTAGGTTACTGTTGGGTTTTTAACTTACACTTGCCTAGTTCAATTGTAGGCCAGAAATATTTTGTTTCAACACTGCTTAATGCATGCAAAAAAAAAATGATTAAGCTGAAAAAATGGTCTCACATAGCAAAGGGGAAGGGAGTTCCTTTCATGCCGAGAGGTCTATTGTCCATCTGTCCTGAAGCAATTGTACTTGCAAATTTCAATTTCACATAGGCAAACGTGATCTGACATACACAGCTCCTCCTCAGCATGCTTTGGAGAAAAAGCATTAGCATAGCCGTCAAGGATGGATGCTGCACACTCTGGGGTCAAGCTTTTCATTTCAACACCTATCAGATGTAGGTGAGTGTGCCCAAAATAACACTGATTCTCCCGAGAGAAACAATAGTTTAGAGGCTACAATAATCTGAAGAAAGAGAGGGAAACGATACTTAATGATCCGAGGGTTGTTGAAATTAAAAACCATGCAGAATGTATGCAGATGCACCTGTTCAAATGTATGTATTATCGCTGTAAAATTGTCAGCATATAAAAGACAAGTGTATTTCTCATACAATCCATAGGTTATACGGGTTTACAGTATGATGAGAGAAAACTGTTAACTAAGCAAGGTCTGAATTCTGTTCTATAGCGGGACATAGAAAATAAAGTCACTAAAACTCTTCAATTCCATAAGCTTAAAAACATGGATTTATTTTCACCATTATTTTAACAGGGAGTCATATTGAAACCCAGGTCTCTTCTTCTCTCTTATAAAAATTAGAGACCCCTCCGAGTAAATCCCATCCAGCCCTTATAGTTTTTAAATTCTAGTATGTGAACTAGAAGGCATAGAGAGAGGGCTTGAGTTGAGGGATGTTGGTTGGCTTGGTGAGGGGGTATGAAAGATTAGTGAGGCTACCTTAGACAAAAGGCAGATGGATTTCTACAGCTCTGGCTTATTCTAAATCATTGAATAAAGGTCAGGGGGAGAGAGGCGTCTAACTATTGTTTTCAGCCAGCTACTGTGAGGAAACAATGATCTCTCCATAACCTCGGATAATACAATGCCTTTGAAAAGTTCACCCCCATTTACAAAACCTTTCAGCAAACAGGCATGCACACACACACACACACACTTTTCAAGAGAATAATTTAACGATTCACTAGTGTATAAATTGTTAACACAATTTACCACACATATCAATCATATTATATATACATATATATATCCACACATACATTATATATATGTATAATATATATAATATATATATCCACACACACATTATATATATGCCTACTCTACTGGAAGTTGTTTCCATTCTATTCAGTTCTTTGGATCTCAGTCCGCCAAACTGTCAAACATAGATAGCCTATAACGTTGATATGTACACTCATATTGTGATGCATGATGGTCCTCCAAATTAATCATTTGTACACACCATTAAAACAAGTAAATTCTCCATATAAATGACAACATGAAGTGCCACCATTGCAGGCATAATAACTGTTCTATATTTCAATAAGGTCTGTTCACTTCAATATATCAGAATAACACATAATAAATAGACTAGATAAACAAAAATAACCACCCCAAAATTACATTTTTGAACAGTTTTGATTCAAATATAAAAGACTGTGTCTAGGCTACAGAAATATGCACTGAGTTGACCCCTGGCAACTGTGAGCCGTCAATCTTCTTAATGCGTAAACTCCAGGTAGGCTACACAGTGCCCCGCGCATTAACTTCAGATTTCTATAGAAGAGTGGTCAAAATAGGTCGAAATGTGAGAGAAATAAATAACAAATACGAGCCTACTGAATTTATATTTCAGGTTATGGTTAATTAATATATACTGATACCAACAGAGGATTAGGCATGTTCACCATATGAAATACAACAACGTCATGCGTAATGCGCAATTATCCAAAAAGACCAGCAGGCTATAGCCTATGTATGACAAAACAAAATAGGTTAATATATAAGTATATGAACTCGAAACACAATCAAAATAATCTTATCCAAGTCCATTTGGATGATTATCACCAATAGACCACATGCACTTGCTGAACATGAGATATCTCGAGATAGAGAGAAGTGAAGCCAAGCGGTGTGGCAATAATGCGTCGCCTAATCTGATACGAGTATTTACCCAAATTCATGTTGAGATGTTACAGAGATTCCTTGAGCTTCAGCTATTCCACCCGAGAGCACGCACGACACGGCAGTCGCTGCATAGACACTAGCAGCGGCGGTAACATCAGCGTGAATGACTCCTCTCACTCCGTTCTTTCGTCTTTCAAAAGTTCACAGTCTCTCTCTTCCATTCAATTCAGCCGTGACAAAGGCGCACGGCAGCGGTTGTTCTGACCGGTAAGCCTTCTCCTCAAATGAGGTGAAAGCTTGGAGAAAAATAAAATACACCAATAGCTATTTTTTTCCTTGACAAACTCTTTATAGAGAAACCTCAACCATACCAGCACGCTACTCCCGCGGAAAGGAGTGGTGGAGATGTGTGTGGGTGATGATTTATTCGCTTTGGACAAAGTAGGGGATCGAGCCCCTCCTTATATTCAGCGGCCCTCGGGTCCCTGTCTGTACCACATGTCACATCCAATGGTTGCTATGGTGATGCCTCCACATGTTGCCGACTGTGTAGCGAAAGCTTGAGGAGAGCTCAGAGCTGGCTGTTGAAAAGCTTGTCGGGAATATGAATGGATCCTGCGCTTGCCTGCCTCTCATTTGTACAATAATTGTTATATTTATTTATATTTAGTTTCTTTCTTGGATATTCAATTATTGGAAATAAATGGGTTGAACCACACACATATATATATACACATATACACACACACACACACATATATATATATATGGGTTGATTCTCAACCTATGGGTTGAGAATCATCCTTTAGTTGTTCAACTGTAGGCTATAGCTTACTCTGTACATGTTATCCCCAGATTTACAGTAAGCCTACTATGCTACTTAACTGTAGCCTACCTTATCATTCATCTGTAAAAAAATATATATATATATATTTCCATCATTAAAAGTAAAACTTGACAACTATTATTTATTCCTGCTGTCTTGTGCCAGTCCTGCCGACACAAAACGATGTATCTGATTTTGGTATTGCATTTGCCAGCCTTGACCATGCACTGCAGTAGTGACTCACAGTGTCCTATCCTCAAAATACCTAGGTATGTAGAGAGAGGGAGAAGAGACTTATTTCGCTACAGTACACACAGGGACAAACATCCCTCCAAAAACCAATCAACACATACTGCTAATTAGTTATTATCACAGAAAGGGCTGATCCTATGGAGGGCAACAGCTGCAGAAAACATGGGGGAAGGAAGGCTGGGTGTCTGGGTCTGAGAAACCAGGAGGGGGGGGGGGCACGTGGATCAGAGGGGAGAGAAAGGGTTAAAGAACGTCACAAATGGCATCCTTTTTCCCTACACATTGCACTACTTTTGACATCCGGTAAAATATTGTGCACACCTCTGGTCAAAAGTAGTGCACTATATAGGGGAATGGGTGTCATTTGGGACACAGCCTTAGAACAGGAGGGAAGGAGATCCTGTCTAATGCAGACGACAAGACTTGGTAGGACTCTTCAGTTTATCTTTCTATTCAGGCCCAACTCCTCCTGTGTTGGTCCATTGTTCTCCTGTGTGACAGCTGGAGGTGACAGGCTCAGCACAGGGACAAAACCAGGCCCTTTCACTCTGCACCGGGCTGCAATCGGACAAACAGAAAGGACGCCACAGCCAGCTACAGCTTACAGCTCCAATATCTCATTTCCCCCTTAGCAGCATGCAAACGCTTTCCATTAGGATAGGCTGGCTAGCCCAGGGTTTTTCTCCCTCTAAGCAGCATCTTAAAACGCTAAAGTAAGAAGAGCATATGTGGTGGATTAAACAGAGTTAAAAAAGGCAAAAATATATTGGAATGTATGAATGTTTATTTATTTACTATCCAATAGCTTCCTCTCCGACTGAGGTACCAAAAGCGGTAAGTTCCCTGACCTCTCGTGTCCATGATGCTACGGCAATTCGTTTTCTTTTCACATTTCCATTTGTGTGAGCCTAACCAGTGAAATGAGAGACTGTGCACCAAGACTAATATCCTTCAATGGGAAAACTAGGTTTCAGTGTAACTTCTTTTGCCAAGCTGACAGCACAAATTCAGTAGTGGACCACCAAACTAATCTGTCCACCTTTTAGACACCACTCATTTCCCATCCCCCACAACCCCCCGTGTCTCTTGGTATTACGATCAAAACAAACGTGCAACGCAAAAGCCTGAATATGTCTCAAATGGTACCCTGTTCCCTATATAGTGCACTACTTTTGACCAGGGCCCATAGCTAACCTTAATGACACCTGCAAGATAGGCTAAAGTACATTATTACGCATAAATAACATCTGGCCAGTGGCCTCCACATCCTCTCTCTGCTGCTGACAAACCAACTGTGACGAGGCATTTCATATGGGCAGAGGGGCTCTATAGTGATAGTGAAAAGGCTTGGACACAGAGAGAATAAGCAAGCTAAGGAAGCCTTTTTCCTCTGGAGTCCGGGTGCTTCTTCACGCTGCTCAATTTTCCACCTTGTGAAGTGAGCTTAGGTAGGTGTGTGTCTGCATCCCAAATGGTGCCCTATTCCCTATATAGTGCACTACTTTTGTGAGCCCTGGTCAAAAGTAGTGCACTATATAGGACACAGGGTGCCATTTGGGATACAGGCACACCTACCTAAGCTCACTTCACAAGGTGGAAAATTGCATGACAAGCAAGCCTACATAACCAGTGTGTGTGTGTGTGTGTATGTGTGCGCTGGAGAGACTGGCTGGGTTCAAGCTCAGTCTGTAGTCTGACAGGCGTCTCCAGGATTTCAACCCAAATAGAGCATTTCATGCTGTGTGCTTGATTTCACAACCCAGGTCACATAGACCTTGGTTTTTCACATAATCATTCCTTTTAAAAAGAGGGTTAATAACGTACTCTATCCTTTCAATTTTGATCATCACTTTGCAGAAGAGAATAAAATAACAGGGCCACCTTGGAATAATAGTTATTTTCTCACAATTAATTCTCAAATAAAGAATCAAATGATCATGAATGATCAATTCTTACACAGTCACACCCTTTATTCCATGGTTATAAGCATCAATTGTTTCCAGAATGTAGGATTTAGTGGTAGTAGTACTAGTAGAAGTAGCAGTAGTAGTGGTAGTGGTAGTAGTGGCCCCCCAATGGTGGAACAAACTCCCTCACGACGCCAGGACAGCGGAGTCAATCACCACCTTCCGGAGACACCTGAAACCCCACCTCTTTAAGGAATACCTAGGATAGGATAAAGTAATCCTTCTCACCCCCCTTAAAAGATTTAGATGCACTATTGTAAAGTGACAGTTCCACTGGATGTCATAAGGTGAACGCACCAATTTGTAAGTCGCTCTGGATAAGAGCGTCTGCTAAATGACTTAAATGTAATGTAAATGGTAGTAGTAGTGGTAGTGGTAGTGGTAGTGGTAGTGGTAGTAGTAGTGGTAGTGGTAGTAGTGGTAGTGGTAGTAGTGGTGGTAGTGGTAGTAGTAGTATTAGTAGTGATAGTGGTATTGGTAGTGGTAGTAGTGGTAGTAGTAGCAGTGGTAGTAGTAGTGGTAGTAGTAGTAGTTGTAGTAGTAGAAGTAGTGGTAGTGGTGGTAGTAGTAGTGGTAGTGGTTGTAGTGGTAGTATTAGTAGTAGTAGTAGTAGTGGTAGTAGTAGTAGTGGTAGTGGTAGTAGTAGTAGTGGTAGTAGTAGTACTACTGGTAGTAGTAGTACTGGTAGTAGTGGTAGTGGTAGTAGTAGTAATAGTGATAGTGGTGTTGTTGGTAGTGGTAGTAGTAGTGGTAGTGGTAGTAGAAGTAGTAGTGGTAGAAGTATTAGTGGTAGAAGTAGTAGTAGAAGTGGTAGGAATGGTAGTAGTAGTAGTATTAGTAGTGATAGTGGTATTGGTAGTGGTAGTAGTGGTAGTAGTAGCAGTGGTAGTAGTAGTGGTAGTAGTAGTAGTTGTAGTAGTAGTAGAAGTAGTGGTAGTGGTGGTAGTAGTAGTGGTAGTGGTTGTAGTGGTAGTATTAGTAGTGGTAGTAGTAGTAGTGGTAGTGGTGGTAGTAGTAGTACTACTGGTAGTAGTAGTACTGGTAGTAGTGGTAGTGGTAGTAGTAGTAATAGTGATAGTGGTGTTGTTGGTAGTGGTAGTAGTAGTGATAGTAGAAGTAGTAGTGGTAGAAGTATTAGTGGTAGAAGTAGTAGTAGAAGTGGTAGGAATGGTAGTAGTAGTAGTATTGGCAGAAGAAGTAGTTGTATTAGTGGTAGAAGTAGTAGTGGTAGTAGTGGTAGTAGTAGTAGTAGTGGTAGTGGTGGTAGCAGTGGTAGTAGTAGTAATGGTAGTGTCAGTAGTAGTAGTAGTTGTAGTAGTAGTAGTAGTAGTGGTAGTAATGGTGGTAGAAGTAGTAGTGGTAGAAGTATTAGTGGTAGAAGTAGTAGTGGTAGTGGTAGTAGTAGTAGTGGTGGAATAAGTAGTGGTAGAAGTATTTGTGGTAGTAGTAGTGGTAGTAGTGATAGTGGTAGTGGTAGTAGTAGTGGTAGACATAGTAATGTTAGTAGAAGTAGTATTGATAGAATAAGTAGTGGTAGAAGTATTAGTGGTAGAAGTAGTAGTGGTAGTAGTAGCGGTAGAAGTAGAAATAGTAGTAGTAGTAGTAGTATTGGTGGAAGAAGTAGTGGTATTAGTGGTAGAAGTTGTAGAAATAGTTGTAGTAGTGGTAGTAGTGGTAGTAGTAGTAGTGGTAGTAATGGTAATAGAAGTAGTAGTGGTAAAATAAGTAGTGGTAGAAGTATTAGTGGTAGTAGTAGTGGTAGTGGTAGTAGTAGTGGTGGTAGTAGTAGTGGTAGTGGTAGTATTACTGGTAGTAGTGATATTAGTGATAGTGGTAGTAGTAGTAATAGTGATAGTGGTGTTGGTGGTAGTGGTAGTGGTAGTAGTAGTAGTAGTATTGGCAGAATAAGTAGTTGTATTAGTGGTAGAAGTAGTAGTGGTAGTAGTAGTAGTGGTAGTGGTAGTAGTGGTAGTAGTAGTAATGGTAGTGGCAGTAGTAGTAGTAGTAGTAGTAGTAGTGGTAGTAATGGTAGTATAAGTAGTAGTGGTAGTAGAAGTAGTGGTAGTAGTAGTGGTAGTAGTAGTGGTAGTGGTAGTAATGGTAGTAGAAGTAGTAGTGGTAAAATAAGTAGTGGTAGAAGTATTAGAAGTATTTGTGGTAGTAGTAGTGGTAGTAGTGGTAGTGGTTGTAGTGGTAGTAGTGGTAGTGGTTGTAGTGGTAGTAGTAGTAGTAGTAGTGGTAGTAGTAGTGTTGGTAGTGGTAGTAGTGTTAGTAGTGGTAGTAGTAGTAGTGGTGGTAGTAGTGGGAGTGGTAGCAGTAGTACTACTGGTAGTAGTAGTACTGGTAGTAGTG